>NC_056746.1:1265579024-1265794024 GCF_019279795.1 Protopterus annectens
TCATGCCCTTGAAGCCTCTCAGTCCTCTAGAACTCAATCAATAAAAGGGTTGGGATTGGTGGGTGAGGAGTTGAGGACGAATGAAAATGGACAACACAGATGGAACATGGGGAGTACATAACCTATTTATCTGATGCTGTCAATTTTCATTCAGTCCTCAACTAATTGGACAGAGCCGCCAGCTACCTAAAACCCTGGGTGGACTCTAAGGAAGTATATTTCTGAATACAGTTGAGCCAAAGGCTGCTCTTCCCTTGAAAACAGATCTACTTTGTAAGGAGTGATAAAAGTAGGATGATTTGACCAAGTTGCAGGTGCACACATATCGTCCATAGAAGCTCTAGACTGGAACACAGAAGTTGTTGCCATAGATCTGGTGAATGAGCTTTTAAAGGTTTTGGTAAGGGAAGATTCAACTTCTTATAGACAAATGATATGCAATCTGTCAACTATCTAGCTAGAGTTACCTTTGTAAATGATTCACCCAAATTCGTACTTGCAAAGGAGACAATCAGCTGGTCTGTCTTTTTAATTTCTTTTGTTCTGTGCAGGTAGAAATAACATTGTCTATGGACATCCAATAAGTGCAGCATACATTCCCCTTTATTTTCAAATTTTGGACTGAATACTGGCAAGTTAATGGACTGACTGGTGTTGGATTCAGACACCACCTTAGGAAGGAAGCAAGCTTTGGTATGTAGCATGATAGTTTTACAGGTCAGAAATGTAAGATCACATTTAGCTGCCGGTACAAAGGGAGAATGAATTAAGGCTTGCTCTATCAAATGTAAAACCCATGGTGGAGTGGGGTCTTTATAAGGGGGGTCAATTTGATCTTGTTCTGCCCAACAAACAAACAAACCTTTTCCATTTACTCCTGTAGAGTTAACTAGTAGAATGTTTATGGGAAGATAAAAGTATGGAACAGACAGGGGAAGAGAGCATTGGTTGTCTGGCCATTAAAGGAATTGGAGAAAGCACACTTTCTATATGAGGTTTGAGATATTCAGGTGAGCCATGCCTGTTGGGTGGGACAGAAGGTCAGAAGTTGGATCCAGAATCCAAGGTGGATACTGTAGGTGAGGCCAAAGGAAGGGAAACCAAATTTGTTGAGGCCAGTAAGGCACAATGAGGATGACTTTGCTTTTCAACTGTGCAGCTTTCTGCAGGAATTTGGGGAGTTGGAGAGTAAGCATGCAGAAGACCAGGGGGCCAATTCTGGAGTAGAGCATCCCTCTGATTTCCCAGGTGGGGAGAGGGGTAAGGGCAAAAAAGCTGCTGCACTTGTTGTTAACACCAAGCTATTAGGGGTGACTATAGACCACAAACTTAAATTTGATATGCATGTAAATCTAACCATCAAGTCGGTCAACAAAAAACTCAGATCGATGTATAGAACAAAGACCTTCTTATCCCCGCATACCAAACTAACAATTGCCCATACCCACCTCCTCTCCACACTCCTTTATGCCTCCCCGATATTCTCCTTCCTCCAAAAGAGAGAGCTCAATAAACTTTCTACTACCTACAATCACATTGCCAGATTCATAACGGGAATGCCCTATCGCACACATCACTGCCTAAACCTAAGGTCACTAGATTGGCTAGAACTGCCTAATATTCTCAAACTCAACCAACTCACTGAGGCTTTTAAAAATCATCAACCACCCAGATAAAACTCCCGCATTGAACAAACTACTTACGCCTTATTCCAACCTTACTTCCCTCAGGTCCTCAAAAAGTCTACAAGTACTGACCATTAAATCTAACAACTCCGGTGGTGAAGCACTATATGCTAATTCCAGTGGCAAATCCTGGAATGCCCTCCCAAACACCCTAAGACTTATGTCCTCTCTGGACCAATTTAAAGTACACCTCAGAGTTCTCCTGAAGTCCCAATGGTTATGCCCTTGCTCTAATCCAGACGAATAGTGAACGTCCCTACCTTACCTTGCCTCTCCAAGCCTCCACTCAACTCTATAACCTAAGAGTCCACAATACAGCCCTATTAGTTCTTCTGTTCAAAGTCTGTACCCATTTTAATTATATTTATAACTACTTGCTTGCTTTATCTTGCCTTGAAACATCAGTGTATCTATTTGTCTCAACTCTGTAATTGTATGTCTTTTTTTGTAACCATGATCTTGGAGCTTTTCTCCCCGGGCCTCCACTGAAAATGACATGTATCCAGTTGGACTAGCCCGGTCAACAAATGAAAAATAAATAAATAAAATAAATAATTGTTTAGAGGAGAGGCAAAAAGACTGCAGCAAGGCTGGCCCCACTGATTGAAAATAATTTCCGTCACTTTGTTATTGAGCGACACTTGTGAGGTAGTAAGATGGATCTGCTCAGTTTGTCTGCTATCACGTTGGATTTCCCTGGAATATGCATTGCTATTAGAAAGTGGTTGGAAGATATCACACAGTGCCATACTCTAAAGGCTTCTCAACACAGGGGATAAGAGCTGGATCCCCCTTGTTTGTTGAAGTACCACACTACTGACATGTCATTTGTTTGGATTGCAATTGTTCCAAAGAGGGGGAGAGTCTTGGAATGCCTGCAATGCCAAAAGCACTGTTCTCATTTCCAGAGCACTGATATGCAAATTGACCTCTTTGGGGGACCAAGAGCCTTGGACTGTTTTTCCCAGGAAATGCCCCCCCTACCCAATCTGGGTAGCATCCGTGGTAAAAGGACTGACTTATACCTGTTGCAACTGCAACTGCATCCACCAGCAAAGGTATGTTTTGCAAACCGGAGCTACTCTCATCTTCACCGAAATGGATTGAGGAAGCACTGACCACTGTATTGCTAATATCCACTGTAGGATTCTCATGTGAAATCTCACTAAAGGAACTAAAATTATTGCCAACATTGAACCCAAGGCTTGAAGAATCAATCGGACTGAAATTCTGGTACTGCAATTATTTTCCCCGACCTGCATCCTTATCGTTTGCACTCTTGACAGAGGAAGAGAAGCTACCATGGATACTGTGTAACACTGCTCCTAGGACTTCTAATATCTGTGTTGGCTCGAAGTGAGATTTGTTGTAATTTATGGTTATTCCGAGATGTGAACAAGTCTATAGCACCTGATCTGGTGCTTCTATCAGTTGATGCCTGGTCAGGACAGTAATGAGCCAGCCATCTAAATATGGAAATACCCAGAATCCCTGCAGTTTCAAGTGAGCTGATACTCCTGACATGTATTTGAACACCCTGGGGGCTGTGGTGAGACCAAAAGGCAGTGTTCTGAACTGGCACTGACTGGCTCCAGCTGGAAGCGTAAGTACCTTCTGGATTGTCTGTTCATTTTTATATGATAGTATGCATACTGAAGGTCTATCAAGCACATCCAATGTCCTTGCCCAGAAAGAGCAAAATAGACAGAACCATGACCATCCGGAACTGTGCGTGTTGAAAGGACTTGTTCAATACACTGAGATCCAAAATTGGTCTCCAGTCCCTTGTTTTCTTTGGCACTAAAAAGAATCTAAAGTAAGTTCTGGATTCTGTTTTGTCTTGTGCGACCTCTTGGACGACTCTTTCTTAGCAGATTTTGGATTTCTCGTGCTGCTGCTTTCTTCTAACTGGGTGGAATATCTGGAATTTTTCTTGATAAAGAAGGATTCAGGGAAAAGGAATTCTATAACCTCTGGAAAGGATTCTCTGCACACAGTTGTCTTTTGTTACATCTAGCCAGGCTCTCTGATGCAGAGATAAGCAATCCCCGACTGCCTCCAGAGGACGGCAATTGGGCCTCCTTTCAGGTGCAATGAAAGGGTCCATCAGAAAAGAAACTCTAGATTCCCGTTTTTGTGGGCCTCCTCTGACACAGGGGTATTGCCATCCATTATAGCTCTCCCCTCTACCTCGGGGGGGGGGGGGGGGGGATCTATCTCCACATGTGTTCTAGAAAGGACCCTGACACTTTCTGAACCACATTTTTCAACCTTCTCACAGATTCCTGGAAAAGGTCCTTTGAGGGGTTGAAAAATACACATCCACTGCACAGAGGGTATTTCTGTCTTTCTCACACCTGGTGTGTGTGTCCTTGATTGTGGAGCCAAACAAGGAAGTACCATCAAAAGGAGTATAGATGAATGAGGACTTGAATGGCTCAACAAAAATCACACAGGTTCATCCAGGCATGCCTCCTGATGGAAATACCTAAACCCGCTGCCCTTGAGGTACCTTCTACAGTGTGCAAAATAAGCCTCATGGACAAATTAGATATAGCTTGTAGGTTTAGCCTACTGAGACAGTACTGAAGACTGAGCCTCAGCAGTTTTGGTTCCAGAAAGAGATTTTGATAGCTCTTATCTCTTTGAAGTCTCATAAAATGTGCCAGATAGTTCAGCGATCTGACTGCAAAATTCACTAGAGCATAAACACACTTCCCACTGCAAAATTCACTAGAGCATAAACACACTTCCCAGATCTGTCAATCGCCCTAGACTCTGTTAGGAGGACAGACAATGGAACTCGATTCAACCAGTTCCTTTTTTGTAACTGCCACCATGACCATGGCATTTACTGGCACCCTTTTACCCCAAAATTCTCTCCCTACTGGTGGAGCCAGAATCCGCTCTGGTCTCTTGGGGATTGGATCAACTGAATCAGGCAGATTCCTTCCACACCTGCCTAGAGGTCAAATCAATGTGGTCATCAGCGGGCCAGCTCTAAAGGGCTCCAGTGATTTTGGGAACCCCTCTCCATCAAAATTAGTATCCTCAGTGACCAACTCTTGATGAGAGTCCAAGTGCCTCCTTTTTCACTTTCTCTTCCTAGGGACTTCCTCAGTGGGATGGTCTGGTGAAGCATCAAAATATATTAGTATATCCTGCTGGGTAGTCTGGAAGCTTTGAGCTGGCTGTCACTATGGGGTAGACTGTTGAGGGTCACGGCAGAAAGTCATATGAGAAGTAGATGGTGGATATGAGGGGATAGGACCCATCTCTCCTGCCAGAGCAGAGAACACTTTCTTCACAACCTCAAAGGCAGAGCACTCCAGAGAGAAGGAAGATAATGGAGCAGGAAAAGTAAGTTTCTGCCCCATCACCTCCATCTGCTCAGAAAACAACCCAAATGTGGCAGAAGTCAGAGCCAAGTTGTCCACTGTCAAGGCTCTGAGAAGAAGAGATGGCTATGAAACCTTGAAGTCAACTCCAAACTCCCAAACCTAAAAGGGTTGCTTCGGCTTCAAGAGTAATCCAGCTCCGAGAAGTCACCAGCAGGTGCACTCAGAGCAGCATTCATCTTAGGATCCAAATCACTTGGGCCCAGAAGGCCTGGATCCAAGGACTCTAAAAAGCAACAGGCTAGATTAGAGAAGGAGCTGTAATGGGTGGAGAAGTAGATGGTTGGGCTTCCTGACCCAAAGAGATGGGAGCAGTAAGAACTTCCATCTGAATTTGCACCGCAAGGAATTTCCTCATCATTTTCTCCACATCTGCTTCACTGACACTCTTGGAGGAATGAGAAGATGGAGATTTAGAGCACCTTTCCAAAAAAGGGGAAGACAGTCTGGACAGAACTGGGTCTATATGGGAGGAGAATGTGATCCTGGGTAAAGGCTTCAGATCCAATACAGCAGGATCCAATGCAGACTTGGTCAGATCTGACCTTCTTCAGATCTGAACAAGTTTTGGATCCAATTTCTGTACTTTTATCAGAGGAAGAGGCAGAAGACTCTAAAGTGTTAGACCTTTTCAGTGGGTCTTTAGCCTTCTGTTTGGGGGATTGAGCCCCAGTGATGGCTTCAGAAAAAGAGGTAGGAAGCAAACCCTTCAATATTAATTTAGTTCTCCTTTCAGCAAAAGCACAAGAGTTAAACTTATTGCAAATACTGCAATTTGTCTTTAAATGATCTGGACCCAAGCAATATACACAAAGAAAATGGGCATCAGAGATATGCAGTTTGGGCCTATACTTCTCACATTTCTTGAATGCCAAAGAACCTTTTTCAGACATCCGTCAAAAATATCAAACCAAAATATACAATAGCAATTTTTTTTTAACTAATAAAGGATAGACAAGTAAAGTACCATCAATGGTACTGAAGAAATTATACCAGGTATAACAAAAAAGAAAATGTAAATATACTAACAATGGTAAAATTTAGAAATACAAAAAAAAGAAAAAAAAATACAGAAAAGTGTATAAGGGTTAGAAGTAAATTAGGCCTATGAACAATGGTAGGTAGAAATTTACACCAATGACTGTACAGAAAGAGTTTGGTAATACCGAGATGAAGAAAAAGGTATACATATCTAGCAAATAAAAAGTTTTTCTAATATATTTTTCCCTTTCAAATGCATCTCCCACTCTATGTCTCGGGGAGCTGAAGGTGACCACATCTAGATGCGAAAGTGCCAAACGAGATCTGAGGGATGTTCAGGATTGGTGTATTATGGGTAGGAGCACGAGAGTTTTTGGAGGCCACAATCTACAGTAATGGTAGAGTCAGACCAGAGCATTCCATCCAAACCCATTAGTTGAGGACTGAATGAAAACTGACACCATCCGATCTTAGCATGCAAGTCTAGTTCTTTTCTACTTCATTAGCAAGTAACACTGGTGATTTATTAGAAAATCAAATGTCAAAGTCTAGATTTTTCGAATGTTGTCTTTGTTAATGTTTTTTTGGTTGTAGACTATAAACTACAAATTACGTGGGGGGCATCTTAGAGAATAGCAAGATATGCATACAAGTCTGCTACATGAAGAGCACATAGTGTGGCACTGTACTGCACAGCAGAATTTGTACTGTAATCCGCAATTATTTGCGATAAAACCCCCAAGTGTATGAGAAAATATGTAAAACTCTAATGCAAAAATATGGATTAACAACCCCCTTTCCCCATTCTCTACATGGTGGGGGGTCGGTGGGTCATGTCAACCATCACCATCTCTCAATTCAATATCACTCTCATACCTTCAACATACATGCCCGGCTACTGCAGATTTTCTCTTACACAATCCATCCACATCTTTGCTGGATGCCCTCATTTCTTCTTGGCTTCTGCTTGTCTGTCTGAAATCTTTACCAGACTGTCTTCTGCTTTACTACATATGTGCCCGAATCACCGCAATCTACAGTCTTTCATCTTCTCTGCAACTGCTACTAACTTGGCTTTTGTTCTGATGCCCTCATTTCTTGGTCTATCCCCCACTGTGCATCCTGCCACCTACCTCTGGCACTTCAACTCCATCACCTCTAGTTTCTTCAACTGCTCTGCCTTTAATACCTAGGTTTCTGTACCATACAGCGCTACTAGTCACACCACTATTTTGTACACCTTACATTTCAGCTTCTTTGGGATTCTTCTGTCATACACTACCCCTGACATTCTGTACCAGTTGGCTGCAGATTTTAGCTTTGACCTCCTTATTCACACTTCCCTTCTCCTTAGCCACCCCTCCCAGATATTTGGAGCTATTAAACCTGTTCCACTATCTTCTCTTCTGTTCCAATTTTCATTTTTTTTCCCTAATTTCCAATATATGCTGCCATTACAACTGTCTTATCTGTACTCTATTTCATCCCATGCACCTACAGTTTTGCATTCCATTCCAGTATACTTCATTGAAGTTCTTGCTCAGAGTCTGCCTGAAATGACACATTGTCTGCATACACCAACTTTGTTGATCTGTCCCCACTGACCTGTCCGCTAATGCAGTCCATCACCAGTATGAACAGCACTGGGCTTGGGAGCTGAACCGTGATGCACATCAACTCTCACTGGAAACCTGTCAATGATACCGAACACTGTTCATTCTTGAGTCACTGAATCTTTGTACATAGCCTGCACTAACTCTACCAATGTTTCTGGGACTTCAAACCACTACAGGAGTACCCAAATCAGCTTTCTTGGGACTTTATCATATGCTTTCCCCCAAGACTAGGGATGCCCAGTTGGCCTCTTTCCTTATATACAGTTTCTTCTCAACTATGTCACAATGCAAACATTGGGTCGGTTGCCCTGTATCCTGATCTGAATCTGAAATGCTCATCTCCCAGCTTACTTTCTACTACTCTGTGCAATCATTTATCAAGCACCTGCTCTAGAACTTTCATGCAGTGTGGCAAGAGTTTGATACCTCTACACTGCTCACACTTGTGAATGTCCCCTTTCTTCTTGAACACTGGCATTAAAAACGCAGATTCTCCGGTCAGCTTGGATACAACTTTCTCTCTGTAGTGCTACATCAACTTCTGCTCCATGTCACCCAATATCATGATCATATAAGCTGTGACCTCATCAGAGCGTACGGTTTTCCCTGGACTTCATTTCCCTAAATGCTGTTCTTACTTTTTCTAATGTGGGCTCCTGCTCTTCCTTTACTGTAGGTGACACTGGGGCAGTAAATCTTCTGTAGGATATTCTTCATTCAGAAGCTGCTGGAAGTACTCCTTCCATCTGCCTCCGGTGTCTTGTGGACTGGGGAGCAGTTTGTTGCTGGCATCCCTTATGAAGAGCTCTCCGTTAGCCATTAAGTACTCCTTCTTAGCCTGGTCTGCCTTTTCTAGCTCACACTTTTCTGCACTCCTTTCTTTGATGACTGGACTTCTGCATCCCACCACCAGCTTTCCTTATATACCTTATTTCCATGAGTGGCTCAACCTCATTATTTGTCCCATAGTCCTCACACATGCTGCTTTGAGGTATTGTCATTCTTCTTTATTTCCACTTATTTTCCATTCTTCCTGAGGTGCCAGAGTCCTGAGTAATTCAGTCTCTCCAGTCAACTTCTGGGTCTTGTCCTTTGCTGAGAGAACCTTCTGTGACCACTGCTTGCACCTAACTGTGGCAACCAATGGTTTATGCTGCGGGCCTACTGTTTCATTGGGGATGCCTTTACAGTCACAGATTCTAGCCGAGTGCCCTTTCCTTACTCTACCAAAGTTGCATGTTGACCACTCACGTGTGATCTTGTGACTGTCTCTCTTTCTGAACCGTATGCTGGTTACCATCAAGCCATTTGCCAGAAAGAAGCCTAGAATGGCTTCTCCTTTACTCCTGTTGCCCCATCCATGTAGACCCAGGCAGTCCTCATATCCTGTTCTGTCTGTCCCAATATGTACATTCAAGTCAACCATTATCAACATGCACTCTTTATCCAGTACATCCTGCAACTGTCTATCTAGATGCATGCTTTGCACACATTTCCCTACTGTCACAACCCCGCTGGGGGGCATAGGCGGAGGTTGATTGGTTTTATGTCTGGCTTCACTTAAGAGCTATCCCAGGTAACCCAAGCTGGGCAAATGGATAGTGGTCAGCCAGTAGCTTATTGACCCAGGACTGCTGGGCTTTATGGTAGGCACATACTAGCTAGTAGGGGCACATACACTCCCTCCCACCATGAGCATATGACTGAGTAGGTTGGGTCCTCAACCCACTTATCACAAGGAAATACCCAGGACCATTTGGTGACACTAGTTAACACAGGCTCAATCACCTAAAACCATATTTTACACAGTTAAGAGGCCAGCCCTGACAAAGCACTCTGTCTGTGATTCGTGCTTTCCAATCTTGAGGATACTGCACACCACAGTTGATGCCCACAGTGGCTGGCCTGTACGACTCTTTCCCCCTAGAGGCACAATCAGAGTCTGTGCTCTTGCCAACATTCATTCCTGAGTGAGTTTGAGGTGAAAACAGCCAGCATGTTTTTGGGAGGAACCTACAAAGACACAGTGAGAACATATAAACTCCACAGAGGTATTGGTCTAAGGTTAAACATATACCATGTACCCTTTGCATGGAAAGCAAAGACCTTAACCATTACGCTAACCGACGTCATCATGCAAAAATAAAATGCAAAAGCATGGACGTTCTATGAAATCAGGGTCAGCCGACGAGTACTGTAGCAGGGCATATATCATATTAATCTGTGTAGCAAATACTCCAGTAGCACTGACCACCTACAGTGCAGCACAGTGCACACTAACCATGTAATGAAACCACATTATATGCAGTCAGGAGTCACAGATACTATCATACACTATCAAACACCTTAGGTTATAAGCTCACACACACGCCTGCATGCATTACACACAGGTTGTTATGCTGTGCTATTATACCCATTATTAGCACTACCATAACTGTAACACCTAGGTATGCAACTTAAGCTATAAAATAAATAAAGGAGAATGCCTGCCTGAAATGTTGCACCACTCTCGCAATGGTGAGCCATACTCTAATTCATACTCCAGTCACACACACACACACACACACACAGACACACACACACACACACACACACACCCATCCATGTGGCTGTACATGCCAGAGAGAGCGAGGGAATGAAAGCGAAACAGTATACTATGAAGGTCACCAACAGCAAGAAATAATATGGGGAGTCTGCTATTAGCGTGTCACATGAGTGTTGCTCTAGAATAGAGGAAGCATTCCAGAAACAAACACGGACTGACATGTTTTATGTTGCATGTCTGTACATCTTTTACATCTGCATCTCATTAATTTGCTTTACTGTACCAATTTTTTTCAGTGCCTGTCTACATTTTAAAGTATGACTGGCAAGTATACAGATACAGGCTGCATGCCAACAGTGCTAGCAGGCCAGCATCGACAAGTGCTGCAAAACCCTGGAAAACTATAACTTTAGTGGCATAATTCTAAAGTGCAATGTGTACATATGCATATATGTGTGTGTTTCGGGCTAAGCTGGCAAACATACTTGGCACCTGTGTGGAACAAATGCCCTTGCAGCATCTATGCACCATTTAGAGGAAGACTTTCTGTAGTCATAGTAGCGGTGTGCCTCTGTGCAGAAGCCAATTAAGGTATAGATCTGAGCAGTACAGCTGTGTCAGAAGCCAGTTAAGGTATACATAAAAGGTATTCACTGAATTACAAACTGACACTTTTACATTTTTTTTATTACTAATCTGCATACATTCTGTATACCAAAGTTGCCTGTAGTGCGCAGAAACATATTGGCTGCCAAGTGGTGTCAAACCCTTTACTCTGAATCACAGCTCACTGGTCGCTTACTCATGCACACTAGTCCTATAGTGCATGCCACATCATGGAGTCTTGTGTTCTCACTGTTTAGTTATAGGTAAAAATAAAGCTGTAATTTAAATACCATCCACATTACAGACATCTTCATAGTAAGCACTTTGCATTCTTTCAGTGTTTCTGTGTCCTGTAATTTTCAAACCTAAACTAATAAAAATGCTTGTGAAAAAAGTCTACTATTCATATTTACTTAGTTGTTTTAATAAATGCCATATCATCACTGTACAGATTAATGAATAAGAGGAGAGGTTTACTCAGTCTAATCTAGTCGGTTCTACCACCTTACTCAGTCAACCCATCTACTTCAGCAATGGACGTTTCCATTTATACAGTTTTTCTGATCCACTTCCACTGACATTTGTTTGCCTGGGCAGGGAGCTACTGGCCACATGGGAAGGTGTGTCAAGTATGGTTATGACCTACCCTCCCTCCCTCTAGTCTACCCCCAACAGACAGGTTTGTAGGGGTGTCATGACTGGTCAGCTTGCATTTGATACAGACATGCACCACATTAGCACATCATCCATGTGTCCAGCAGCTCTAGCTGTAGTTATTGTCTTGGCCATCTAATATTTTGGAGTTTTTGCTTATTTGCCTAATGGACTCAGATGGATGAAAAGATTAGTATAATTGTAGCAACTTATCAAATCAAATAAAATCCACTTGGTTATAAAAGATGAAAAAATCTTACCCTTCAAACAAAACAAAAACAAACAATCACTACAAAAATTATACAAAATTCAAAAGTTCTCACAAAATATATATTTTAAAATACTCTAACTATTTCTACCCAAATGCAGGTCATGTTTTTAAAACTTTCTCATCGACACCAATCCTACACTCCTGCAGTATTAACTAACCCAGACACTTTTAATATACACAAGCACCAAGACACCCAGGGGTGTATACACAAGCACCAAGACACCCAGGAGTGTACACACAAGCACCAAGACACCCAGGAGTGTACACACAAGCACCAAGACACCCAGGGGTGTACACACAAGCACCAAGACACCCAGGGGTGTACACACAAGCACCAAGACACCCAGGGATGTACACACAAGCACCAAGACACCCAGGGGTGTACACACAAGCACCAAGACACCCAGGGGTGTACACACAAGCACCAAGACACCCAGGGGTGTACACACAAGCACCAAGACACCCAGGGGTGTACACACAAGCACCAAGACACCCAGGGGTGTACACACAAGCACCAAGACACCCAGGGGTGTATACCGTACACACATTACCATCACAAGAGTGCAGCAGTATCTGTAGCAATACACGCCGCTACGAATTGCCCTGCATTTTTTGTAAGTAAAGTGAGGTTTAAAGAAAGCACTTTTTAAAGAAAAGTGCACGATTAATATTGTATTCAAATTAAAAAGTGCCTTCTGTATTTACTTGCTTTAAATTGAAACTGTAAATCTATACCATGTTGTTCAAAATATTAGTCACACATTTGCAAAAAGCATATACATGCGATTAATAGAAAACACTTGGAGAAATGCAGATGCAGGTAGCGTTTTTTTTAACTTTTTAATAATAACATACAGAAAATTATTTACAATCAAACTGATAATTGAATGGTACATTACGAATAAAATAACACAGCTACTAGCAAGTATATTTTACTAAATCTTAAGTGTGTCCTTATCCATTTCAAATATGCAATTCTCCACTTAAAGCAGCATACTTAAGAATTCCTTCTAAATTAAAACTAAGCCCAGGCATAAAATCTAGAATGCATACTTATTTTAAGCTATGATTCTTGATTTAACATTTTATTGCTAGCAATAAATCTAACTCACCTTCAATAACAGAATCAAAAAGCATTACATTCATTTGCACATCTTTTCAAGAAAATTACTTCACCAAACTGTTCATCATTAGAAAAGTCCTGGATGTGTAAAGGACTCCATCCTTTTCAAAATTGCCATTTTCTACTTGATGACTATGTATATCCAACTAAATATAACCTATTTTTAGAGGATGTCCAGGAAAAGTTCCAAAACACAGAATTAATATTAACACTGGAAAATAACATGTTTTATACAGCTGTAATACAAACCATAAAGTTAAAAAGTGCTGAAACCAAACAGTTGTATACTAATTTTCAAAACTGCATACATGAAATAGAATTTCTGAATGCCAACTTATATTTGAATATTTTTGCAATTACAAATATAAATAGTATGAAAGTTGGAACAATGTAGTCAACTGTTGCCTATTAAATTACCTCTCAACTGTCCAGATTTTCAAAGAATGTCCAGAATTTTGGCTCATATTTTGCGTCTGTTTCTCATAAAATGTGTGACTGATCCGAGGACTGAAGTTACTAAACAATGATAAACATTTGTGTTTCAGACTTTCAAATCTTTCAGAAAATGTGTGTTAAAACAAGTCCTGTTACTCTAGCAACTTTCAAGTTTATAAGAACAATATTTAAAATATGCCCTTATTTTTGGGCCTTTGTCCCCCCATTTTGTCAGACTTTGTTCAGATTTCTTGCATTAAGAGGTTGAGAGGTATGTTGCCTATTCAAATATTGCATGAAACAACAAACTCCACACAGACTGAAGCAGACAGTATGGCCCACCAAGGCCTCCTGTCAGCTACAGCCTATTTATAGAAAATAGAACTTCAAATGAAGATTACAAAAGCAAGAGACACCAGATAGACAACGTTGACAAGCCTCTTCGGTCAGTGCATATCAAAACAAACATTTTATTAATATGTAATGTAAGTACAGTGTGCACAGCCCCAAGGAAAATGAATAAATCAACTGCAAGCAGAATGGTAGCAAAGTAGAGAGAGTGATGACGACCTACTGCAAGTCAGAACTGGAGAACTATCTGATCTCAGAGCAACAGGGCAGGAAGACTGCTGGAGTATGCAAACATCAGAGTGTATGTAATCCCCTTGCAAGAAGAACAAAAGTAATGAACATTCCATGTACATTTTAAAGGCTGAAGAAGTCGGTCAGCGAGTTGTGTAATGTGCACAAGGATAGAATTTCAGTGTTTAGGCCCCAGGACAGCAACGACATTCCTTCCGCAAGGGAAAGTATACTGAGGAATGCCATGGGCCTGAGGGTTGTTAAATTTTGTTTTTTTAATTCGTGAAGTAAAACTATATTTAAATTACTTTTACAAACCTGCACTTTCATTCATGCTGTGTGCAACAATCAATTTATTTACGGATTACACATCACATGAATATGTTGTTCGATGGGCCGAGTATAGGAGGAAAAACAGTCTGCAGTGGAAAGGAGCAGCGGTATTCTAAAAGTAATCAATGCTGGCAAGTTCTTCATTTCAAAATAGACAATTCCTCATCTTTCTCAGTACATTTGCCCAAAATTTCTCAACTTTTTTGTGTGGTTGACTGTAAACTGAAAATATGCAATGCGGTACAGTGCTATTCTACTAAAATGGCACCAAAACATATTAGACAATACTGAAATTCAGGTTGTTTATGGACCCCCCCCCCCCCAACATGCACAGTTCTGAGAGGTATTTCTGAAACTCAACAGCTCCTTTATTATTTAACTATTGCACTGTGTCACAAACTATATAGTCACAGCACTAAAACTTTTCAAGGAAGTAGAGGTAACATTTGCTGGATTCATAAAGGTTGACACCAAGTCTACACTAAGTGTACAGTTAGTGTAACTCTTCAGAGTCGACAGACAGCACAAGCAATGTGATGGGGAGGTTCTTGAGTACAGAAAGTGTACACATTCTACACTTACTTGATAAATAATCCCTGGGATTCAAAATGTTTCAATTCCAATGAAATGTGTTTAGAATCAGAACATACACGATAATCTAAGACACTAACAATGCGACAGTATTTTACGTATGTGTACACACACATTATATATATATATATATATATATATATATATATATATATATATATATATATACACGTATACATATACACATATACATATACACACACACACACACACACACACACACACACACACACACACACAAATATATTAGTTTCACTTCAGAATCCTGAAATATCACAATCCTGAATTTCAGAAAACCTCATAATCTGGAAGCCCAAAATCCTGAATCCCAAAAGACTGAAAACACATAGGATACATATGTTGACTATAGAGAACGCAAACCAGATAACATTCCACCAAATAATAAGCAGGAGACATGCCCCCCTGCTCCCCCCACACCCCCTGCTACTTAAATACATCAACTCCAAGACTGCACTTCACTGCACTATCATAAGTTATGTTGTAGTATAGCAAGTTAAAAGGGAATGTGCTACTAAGGTTACAACAGGCGGTCATGAACACGTGATGGTATGTTTGCCATTTTTTTCTGTGGAGTGCAATCTTGGAGTTTATATATTTCATTAGCAGGGGGGGCAAGCCACACTTGGTGAAAAGTGCTATCCTTTGTTTTGTATGTGTTTCTCTGCGCCCTTGTACTGGAATATTGACATTCTTTGTGTCCTGTATATTTTCAGTATTTTGTGATTCAGAATTTTGAGTTTTCAGAACTTTGGTTCCGGATTATATGAAGTTCAGGATTGTGATATTTCAGGATTCTGAAGTGAAACTATATTATATATATATATATATATATATATATATATACATATATATATATATATATATATATATATATATATACATACATATATATATATATATATATATATATATATACATACATATATATATATATATATATATATATACATATACATACACACATATATCAACACACACATACATATACACACACAATATATATATATATATATATATATATATATATATATTCCTCCACCACCACACACACACACACACACACACACACGGAATTAGTGGGAAAGGTCGATTCAGTTTTATGTTGTCATGGTTAAGGTGAACCCTAACATCAAATCACAGAACCCAGTAACATCAAACCACTCTTCTGTACATATTCAGAGGTTACAGAACAAAATAAATATTTTCTTGCAAGGGGCAAGCCCCCAGCACCACCATCCCCCTAATTATATACTAATTCCAAAATACATGGAGAAGGGACATATTCCCTCTCTGTGGGGGTAGTCCTTTATTGTACAACTGCCAAGAATTTGCATTGCAGACCAATCTAGGTCAACAACACAAAGGTCAGTCTTGGCCACAAGCAACCAGTCTTACAGAAGTCATATCTCTCACACACACACACACACACACACACACACACACACACACACACACACACACACACACACACACACACACACACACACACACTCTCTGAGTGAGTGACAGGAGTGCTTAAAATAAGCAAAACTCCAAAAAGTCAACATCTGTTTTGTTGACACTGTCTGGTCAACATAGGTGTGCAACATTGACAGTCCTCGGGGTTTGGGTATATGCCCCTTCCCTGGGAACTATGTGATCTCGAGACTTAGTATGTATAATTAGCAGGAGGTGTGGTGAGTGCAGGGGATTATGCTCGGACCATGCGAAGTGTAGTGGAGATGTTCCAAATTTCAATATTAATGCATAAACCTTAGTGATGTCAACATTTAGGAGTTCTGTTTATTCTAACTACTCCCATACAAGGACACAGACAAATTTAATTCAGCAAGTACTCCCAGTTTTATTCTATACACCCAAAATATTTAACATTCAAAAACCTACTGACACAAGTTAGAACAAACTTAGAAAAAAAAATAGTAGAATATGCTGCAAATTCCCCGACAATCATTAATGAATAGGATTACACAACATTGACCTGTTTGAATTACAAAACGCTCAGATTCTCTCTCTCAACTCATAAGTGCACACACACATCTTTTATAAACCAAGAAGAGGCCCTTCGATGGCCAATTAGTAAAAAGTTCTAAACTGCGAGGCAACTTATATCTGTAAATCCAAATTAAGCATTCACACGAAAATCATATAATAACCATGGAAAGTCATTTTCCTCTGTATCTATAGCCAAATTATAAAATTATGTTCTATCAGTGTACAATCACAACCTAAACATAACTTGATCTTACAAAAATTAAAAGAAGTGATTCACATATACATGGAACTGCCAATGTACTATCCAGACTAAGGAAGAACAGCAGCATCTGTGTGAACAAATGGAATTGGTGGGAAATGTTAGCATTTGCACATCTCTCAACTGTCCAAATTTTCACAGAATGCCCTGATTTCTACCCTATTTTTGGTCTGTTCCTCATACAATTTGCAGTTTTCTGGCAAATCACTGAGGACTTAAATCACTAAATAAAGACACACATTTGAATTTCAGACTTCGTATACTTCAGAAAATGCATTCCAATGCAAATTCTGTTATTCTAGCAACTTGTTTACATGAGCAGTATTTAAAATCTGTCCTTTTTTTAGCCTTTGTCCCCCTATTATTTTATTCTTTATCCAGATTACTTGTACTAAGAGATTGAGAGATAAGCATTTGTACTCCGTATGCTTTTGTAACTGTAATTACAAATTATCCTGACAAACAGCATAAACAGGTAACAGAAGACATTCTTCAGCTTGCACAAAACTAGTGCCAATACTTTAAAAACAGGAAAGGAACAGTTCATGCTGAGATAATCAAGAACCGTTTTCCAGACTACTCTAGTACATGCAATCTGTTGGAACTTTCCAGTCTTGTCCATGCAGACTACACATACTAATGAGTAGTCACGAAGGCAGTTCCTGACTACTCAAGTATGTACAATCTGCATGGACAAGACTGGAAAGTTCTAGAAACCTGGCACAGCCCATACCCAAGTACACTCCAAAAGTTGTTGGGACACTTTTTTGATAAGAATGGATGACATCATTCGCTGTAAATGTAACTGGGTCATTAAAAGCAATCTTTAATTATCGGATAATAAAAAGTGCAAGCGCATCCTGTTTTTGAGGGAGAATCATAACGCATACCTCTCAACTGTACAGATTTTTGCCTCATTTTTGGACCGATTTTCATAAAACTGTGATTTTCTGGCAAATCATGAAAGACTGAAGTTAAAAAAATAATGACGGACATTTGAGCTTCATACCATTCAGAAAAATGTCATGCTAATGTAAAACCAGTTATTCGAAGTTTGTAAGAGCAATATTTAAAATTTGTCCCTATTTTTGGGCCTTTGTCCTACTTTTATTTATGGCTTTGTCCAGATTTCTTGCTCCAAGAGGTTGAGAGTTATAATGTAGTCTGC
The DNA here is from genome assembly GCF_019279795.1 of Protopterus annectens. Lineage (NCBI taxonomy): Eukaryota > Metazoa > Chordata > Ceratodontiformes > Protopteridae > Protopterus > Protopterus annectens. The sequence continues at coordinate 1,265,597,285 of NC_056746.1, forward strand.
TTTGCTCATATTAAAAAAAAAAGTCCTCTAACTTCAAGATGTCCATTATAATTTACTGTGCACATCAAGACAAACCAGCACTATAAAAAGACTTGGTAAACATTTGCATATAAAACATATTAATAATTCTGTTACAACACTAATCAACAATCCTCTCCACCTCCTAGTGGTTTATCATAACATCAGCTACTGTTCTTATCAACTCCCTTTGTTAACTACAATATCATAACACTATTGTGTCCCATCAACCCGCATCTACTCTATAAACCTTTTTTTAATGTTAATATTTTCATTCAGGAAATATAAAAGATGCTGCAGATGCATGGATATTATATATTTCTGAGTATCTGACTCACCTAAAATAGAAAGACATTATTCAAGCTTTACATTTTATACCTGCACCCTTATTTTTTTTACCGATGTATTTGCAGTCATCCTTTATACAATTTTTATTGACACCCAGACATGTACAAAGCTATGCTTCCATTTCATTACATTTACTAAACAACCATTACTTTTACACAGACCTTTTCTCCCCACACTTCTGCTGAAAAGGCGCTTACTTCAGTCATTAAAACATGAAAATAAACAACTGAAGAATAAAAGACAAATCATTCTTAGTACACAGCAATATGCAAGTCAGCAGGTTGGTTAGTAGTTGGACATCTTTTATGCAATTTTTATGACCCCATGCTTGCCACCTTTTAAGCCCTCCCTGCAACAATTGTCGCCTCACAGCAAGAGGTTCTCTGGTTCGATTCTCGGCTGGGGTGCCTTCTGTGTGGAGTTTGCATGTTCTCCCTGTGTTCGCGTGGGTTTCCTCCGGGTACTTCGGTTTCCTCCCACATTCCAAAGACATGCATCTGGAGCATTTCTCCCCGGGCCTCCGCTGAAAACAGGCTCTGTGGAACCTAGTCGGACATTCCCGGTCAGCAAATGTTAAATAAATAAAATTTTAAAAAATGCAGTAATGGAGGTAAATGGCCAGCCTCCCCCATCCAGTGGCTAACCGGCTTGCTCTCGGATGCTATAGCCTTCTATAAGTACGCTCCTGAACATGGATGACGAACCCTTATAGTGTGAACACAGGCTGGGAGAGCCAAGCACGTCTGTGCCCATACAAACACCTCTATCACCAGAAGGGACAACAATACAGTGGGCCAGATGGTAGTGTGCGTCAGCCACTCACTCCCACCCAGTCTCGAGCACCTAGGTCAACTGCTAGGAAAAGTCAAACACCAAAATTACCTTAAGTATGTATGGGGAAACAAGGTATGCTTTTGTAAGTGAGTGGTTTTAACATGTACAAGTACACCTGCACTTCTTAGACAGCATTTTTAATATGAACAGATGGACCAGAATGCTTGATTAAGTTTACTGAATTTTTAAACTCTACAATAGAATTTTAAAAAAAAAATGTACACAGTGCTGTTCTGATTTTGTGAATTACCTTGATGGAAGCATCTATAAAAATCTTGCAGACAACTGCTTGGAGTCACTAATGTATAAGAAGCTAACATTTTCCAAAAATTATTAAAGTTGCCATACACAAACAAAAGGCTAGTACAAAGCACTGAACGGTGTCATAAATGACCTCCAGTGAATTACGTTTTTAGCAGAAGTTAAGAGACTTTAAAGAAGGTGCTTTTAGAATGAGGGTATCCCCTCTACTGGTTAAGTACTGAATTGCAAATTTTGAATGAGAGACACGGCAGATTTAAGCCAATTATTACTGGATATGTGGTGAGCAATCTAACTACAAGTAGTGACAGAAATACAAAAGTTAAGGATGATAAAAATTCCTCCGGAACTTTTGTGTTTCCTTACTCCCACCTGGCATCCCCTCTTGTAAAACATCTTTCCTACTACCTGGAAGGCCATACTGAGTGCAGACCCTAGTTTACAAAACAAAATTGGCAGCCAAATTACGTATGTTAAAATAAATATTAAGAGTAAACCAAGTCAGTATCACATCAAGACAAACAAAAAAATCCTCTTCCATTTGGACATATAGGATTTTCTTGTAGTGGGTTTCTTGGCCCCCTGCAGGACCCAAAACATGTCGTCCGCTGAGAACTGGTGTCAGAAAGTAATCCTAACTCTATCACCCAAGCCGTCAATTGAAGAGTGGACAAATAAGTGTGGAGAGTTCCGTTGTCCTGTGTGAAAAGATCCCTGCAGTGAGGTAACTTATGACAATTGCTTCTGGCCAGATGGAATAAGAAGGGGAACCAGCGCTGTAGAGTCCCTCTAGACTTTATGAAGGACATATGGAAGAAGAGAGAGGGGAGGAAAGGCATACTGAAACTTTCCCTTCCAACAGCAAGACATGGCGTCCACTCTCCAAGCCAAAGGACTTGGGACTCTGCAACAGAACTCAGGAAGTTGCCTGTTCAGAGCGGAGGCAAAGAGATCTACTTGAGGAATACCCCCACCAATGAACTATGCCCAGAAACACATCCCTGTGCAGCATCCATTTGTGAGGCTGTGTCCTGAACCTCTGTTAAAGACTGCAATAGCCGAGGCACTACAGAATTTTGCATTGGTTTTATAATAAAAATTTCATCTTGTATTCACTGGCCTTTTTGTTTGTGGTGAATATACATTTTTGAAGTGTGGAGTGGTTATACTACTGAGAAAATCTGCCACAAGATTGCACTCTGAAGCTATACAGACTGCCTGCAGGTTGATGACTATTTCCCATGCTTGAAGGGCTAACCTGCTAAGAAGATACAAGAACTGGTGTCCCTTTCTGGGGTCTGGGCATCTGAGTAGGCTCGTCAGAAAAACATGCCTAGAAGGCTTCTTACCTTTGGAAGACTGTCTAGGTAGCCTATGCAAAAAAAAAAAAAGTCTTACTGGGACAGTTCCTCTGAAATTTGGGAATAGGCAAGACAAAAATCCATCTCAAACCTTTCATGACCTTACTCTGATCCTGTAAAGTCTTGAAAGATCAGTAACAGCAATGCCACACAAATTCTGGCTATCCAAGGGAGCATCCAGAAGTTTTGGTTTGATATCACCTAGCAAGGCCTGACGGGAAGCCAAGAATAGCGCCTTGTCACAGAGCCAGAGGCAGCAGCCCAAGAAAATGCATCTGCTGCATTACAGCTGCATTTAATAGAGTGATGGGAAACTTGAGAAGTGGAACTGAGAAAGGAGAGAGCTGAGGCCATCCCCTCACAGGTCAGGCATATCAAGAAACAATGTTTCCCCACTTGAGGAAGAAAAGCGACAAAATGTACTTAGTCATAAAGGTGTGGTAATAGAAAGCCAGAAGCGTACACCTTTTTACCAATCCTCTCCTTGGCTCTACTGTCCCTATCTGAAGGAAGGAGCTTGGAAGAAGGCAACAGCCTAGAAGGCTTACCAAGAGAAACAGAAATCACTGCAAGATCAGAAAAAGCTCATTTACCTAGGAACTTGCAGGCATCTAGCACCTTGAAGAACCTATCAGGTTTCTTGGGAGCTGGAGGCTGAGAATCCAGTGTCTCGGAAGCAGCAAAGAAGGTATCCAACAGAGCAGCCAACACTAGAGGGACAGCAAAAGGTTTAGGAGTCCATTTATAACAACTCAGGACTACCTCTTCTGGACATCTGAAACTTGGGAGCAATCCCATTTGAAATGCTCCAGTATGCGCAGGACCGTGTCACCAAAGGAAGGTTTCTCCAAAGAAGAATCAGGGCTGACAGATTCTTCTTCTTCAGACCCATAATCTAATCTAAAGGTGAAGGCAACTGTTAGGAACACGTCAAGGAATCAGCTTCAGAATCCCCATTCGAAGACTCTGGTTCCCTAGCCCCCTTAAGGTTACAGGACCAAGGAGGAGCAGGAAATGAAACCCCCGGAGGTGCGTCAATGCCATCAAAGCACTGAACAAGCCTTGAGTGAAGTCCTGCCATTCCCTCTGCGAGTCCCTAGCAACTGACACTGCATGCTTAGTCTTCTTACTTTTCTTCAGAGAGACATCCACTCTGACAAAACATAGCAGTTCGGACCCCCACCTAGATTCAATCAAGGTACCCTGCACCTCTTCCCATACAAGGGTCTGATGAATCCCCCTAGGCCCTGTGGAAATAATCATTGTCCACAGCAGAGGTTTGCAAGGCCTCCAAGGACATGGGAGAAGCAGGTTTCATGCCAGCCTCTGAGAAGGTCACAACAGAGGTAGCCAAAGGAAACACTGGGCTGTCCTCTGGTTTCTCACTCAACTCAAGAGAGACATCTGGTGGAGGCAAGTTCAGACTGCATAATGACTTGCTCTGAGGCACAGACATCCCCCTGAAATCCTAGGTGACTCTTCTGTGCACTTAGGCATCCAGTCAAAATAGCGTATCCAAATCTCCTACTAGGCAAGCATGGACCTTCTACATACAGGCCATCTAAAAGCTTTTTTGGGTGGGGATGAATATATTTTGGCTATTTAAATCAAAATCTGCCCTATGGCCTTTAATCTTGCTTGTTACTGAAAAGAACCGGGAGTAATATCCAAATATCCAAACTATTACTGGTCTGGTAGGACCACACCGATGGCTGTTTTGTTTAAGAGGGCCTATATCTATCCTCATGCCACTCGCCTCTGATGGGGTGGGGCATCCAGCTGTGGGGGGATGGGACACTGGAGTAGGGAAAAAAAGAACTCTGTAGGCCCCTGTACATAGCCACCCATGATGATCATTTTCCAAGCAAAAAGGTTAAGGGAAAAAAATGACCACAAAAAACAAAAAGCCCGCACTCCAAGTCAGCTTTCAAGCATCTAAACTTTAATAGATCTTAAAACATGTTAAACGACATGTTATAAACCAAAACACCCAAACAGTGAAAATGGTCTAAGCATACTGGTTTTAGCTATAAGCCTTCATCAGTGCAATAAAGAGTAAATAACACAAACAATTAAATACAGTTCCCAAAAGCCCTATTGGTCATTACAAAGGCTCATTAAGTCTGGTGCAAACAAAGCCCTTAATTTGATAATCCACATTTGTTCCTTAAAATTTAATACTGCATGCCATCCAACCTTCTCATTAGTATGAATAAAAAACTTTATCAATAATAATAAATGTGAATTTTGCAGAAACAGGTTTCAAAGTATGTTTGCAAAGTATTTGTGACTTTAGCATATTTAAATGACCCACCCATTGCCTCCAAAGGGAAATCAGGCAAGATCTAAGGTTGCTGCTGCGAGGGGCAATGCCTTATCCTGCTATACAGGAAGCATTTCTTATGGCACCCAATTATGTAAACCTACCAAGACATCACTGCACCTCAGGAAAAATGAAATTCTTATAAAGTGATCTGTGAACAAAACATGCATTTATATTCATACAACCTTAAAAAACTGGCCGCCAAAGCAATGTACTACTTGAATTTTAACTGTCTCAGTAACAAGAACCAAAGCATATCATGCTGGGCAGCATGGCCACAATTAGGTTGAATGCTATCTGATTTTTTCTGCATGTTAATCCAAAAGCCACTAAAGTTGTAAATGGTTTAGATATCACACTTTTAAAGAAACCATATTTCTAAATGCTTTATGTTTATTTTGTTATTTATTATTTGTTTTCTACATTTTGTTGACCAGGTTAGCCCCACCAGGCCAATGGCCTCTTTTCTGAGAAAGCCTGAGTTAGTATTCATATTAACTAGGGGAAATCTGGCCATGGCATAGGGGAATGTGCCTCTACTCTCTTCATAAGTGCTGTGGGACCTTTTTGCATATGGGGCCTCAGTTTAACAAGTCACCCAAAGAGAAGCACACTTACGAATGCAGCAGCTTCTTATGCTGCACTGTAGTGTCAGTACTGGTGATAGTCCCACTACCTAGTGTGGGAATAGAACCCACAGCCTTCAACAGCAAAGGCAGGTATGCTACCTGTTGGGCTACTGACATTACAATAATACGAAAATGTTCTGCATACATGTGATAAGTGTTGTGTAATTACTCAATGTTTTAAAGAAATCCTGTAAAATAAATTCCTATATAAAAAAAAAATTAAACACGTAAAATGAGAAGAGTGGTGATAGTTACTATGAAAAGGGTAATTTAACTAACCTTTATTTTTTTTACACATCTAGTATTAACTGAAATACTTTAGAGCAAAGTCAAAATGAAAAACAAGCTTAAATGCAGCTATTTCAAAAGGTCTAATGAAAAAGTGCACCATTAATAGTCAATGTTTAAATTAAAACAAACAGTTAAACTGCAGTATCAGTATATGCTAAAGTTGCCTGACCTCGTCAGTGGCGAATTAAAAGCATTACTGTAAGGATCAAAAACAGGTGTGTGACATTACTGGATTTGGAATGAGTAGTAAAACAATGGTAACATTTTGCCACTTAATCTAGAACTACTGTGGAAGCAAAATCAATAAACAGACATCAGATGCAGACGAGAAAATGCATCTAAAAAGACAGTTACTTCATTAAGCCATTTTTAAAATGTGCAGATTGCATTAGAATAATAAACTGACACTAGTCAGACACTAACAATTTGACAAGCAATGTTAATATTAAAAACGGAAAATTTCAAACTCTTAAAAGCAAATAAAAATACATAAGTAAACCAGTTAGGTAAACTACTTTAAACAGATTGGCATTTGGTTCAAGTCCAATATATACTGACAGTGTCCCTAATTAAACTGACAAGCAATGCAAGATTTAAACCAGTAAATAAGTCCGCACTAAACCAGGCCATTTGTAGGAAGAACAGTGTTATAGCAAAGATAATGAGCAGTCGGTACAAAATAATCTCATTTCAAAGTACCAGCAACTGTGATTCTCTGCACAGCATCTTCTAATGCACTATCATAAATGTTTTCAGCAGCTGTAAGCTCCCAAAGCACAAAATCTAGTTTTACAGCTATACACAGTGAAATACGCAAGTACTAGTCACAGAACATAAATGTATTTATTGCAATGTGGTAATTGGGCCGGACTGGTAAGTTAACCCTTTTCAACCACTACCCAGCCAAAGAATAAATATCACATTAATCCTCAAACGATCTGCTTCCAATTTCAAAATAAGCCACCCTTACCAAAAGTCAGCCTAATACTCGCTACTTATACAAAGGACTGGCTGCTCACTTTTTGGACAGTTCTAGAGCGACTCCCCCTTGTTTTTCTGCTGCTTCTCTTGATCTCGATGTCTTCTCCTTGGGGTATGTACATCTCACCAGTGATGTAATGCTCATCTTTTACGTTGTAGTTTGATTGCATTCCAGTTTAAAACTTATACAGTCACTAACTTGACTAGTGTGATATATTTATGTACATCTCTATCGTAATGCATTAGTGTCCTTTGTTTTGTGAAGCTATCACCTGTGTATGTGCCTGTAAAAGTTCTGTATTGATCAGTGCACTACCCTGGTTAACAGTCGTAACAACTTACTAAACAACCAATCCTAACAGTAATAATTAATAGCATGTAGGGAAAGCAAGTTTTTTTTTTTTTTTTAGTGGGAGCTACAATCCCTGCGCCCCTTACTTAGTACGGGGAAGTAAGGAACAACAAAGAAACACAACGCTGCTCCGGCACAATAAAGGCTGTCCCTTTTCCACAAACCACCACTGCAGTTTGCAAGCACAAGGATAAACGATGTTCCCACGAAGATAAAAATATATTATTTATTTAACAAAAGACTTGTAAAAACAAAACAAAGTTACTGATTAAGCGCTTTTGTCTCCTTAACGGAGACGTCTTCAGAATCTAATTGCACTTGTCAGTCCTGCATTTTATACATTTTGAAATAAACCTTGTTAGCCTATTGGCTAAGCAATTAAACAATTAATTTAAACAAGCATTCACTTGAACCAATTGGGTTGATACCATAATAAAAGGGCTAGCTCATAATTAAAAGCTGTACAAAACTGCTAAATAAATATGGTGAACAATAAACAAAAAAACTGATAAATATAAATAAGTACACATCCCCTGGTCTCTTAAAATTCAATATTATATCATACCAATTAAACATTATATAAATATTAATAAATATTATTTCATTTTTATATTTTTATAAAAAAACTTGAAAGTTAAAAATGTCAACATTTAAAAATGTTAAAATATGTATTGTTAACCAGTAAAAAGTTAATAACTGAAAAGAAATGAATAAACAACCAAGAGATAATATCTCTAATGTCAGAATATATTTCATATTTTACTTTATTCGGATCCATTGCCAATAGTTTTAGTGCAGGGGTAATGGATATATGGTCATTTAGTCCTTTTCCACTACAGGCATCTAGCCTTAACTGCCAGATCATTTCCCTGTACTCTAACTTAGTTTCCCAGTCACCCCCTCGGTCCATGGGCTCTACCTCCTCTACCACACAAAATTTAAAATCAGCTTTTTTACATTCTAATGCATGCCTGTACAATGCATTATTGTCATTGTGTCTGTTAATGTCCCTGATGTGTTCATATATTCTATTTCTGAGATGTCTTTCGGTTTTACCAATGTAGTAACTCCCACAGGCCTTACAAAATACTAGGTAAACAACACCTTTAGAGTAACTATTGTATTTTTTAGCTTTTATAGTTAAATGTAGACTTGGTATTCTTACTTCTTTTAATTCTGCAATATATGAACATTGTGCACATCTGCCACATTTAAAAGTACCATGTCTCTTGTTAGCCCCCCTGTCCAGATTTTCCTTTTCTCAATAATATTTTTGATGTTTTTGTTCCTTCGAAAACTAAATTTTATATCACATTTAAAAACATCTGTTTTAGTTGCCATATTCCTAAACATATCCCAAGTATCATAGATACTTTTTTTCAACCGCCCCACACCCTGGTAATATGCAACAGTTAAATATGGTGTGAAATTAATTCCTGATGTATTCTGAGTATCAACATTCTTATTCATTATATTATTAGGTCCACCCATAGTCACCAATATAACACCTTGTGTTGAGAGGGTTATATTTATTATCCCTCTCTGAAATTACATATTCTTTTATCGGACTGATAAACTCCATAGGGTAACCTCTTTCAAAAAACATTTTTTCCACATGATTGATTTCATTTAGAAAATCTATGTCCTCAGAAATCATTCTGGACAGCCTAATCATTTGCCCTTTTACAATATTTTTCTTGAGTTGATAAGGATGGTCGCTGTGAAAATGTAAATACGCATTAGAATAGTGCTCCTTTCTAAATATATTTGACTTATAACACTTGTAGTAACTATCTTTACTTAATTTTACATCCAGGAAGTGTATTTCTTCTATACCTACTTGATGTGTGAAATGCAAGAAGGTAGTGGTGTGGTTGATGTACTGTATGAATTCTTCAATATGGTCATTGGATCCATTCCAAAGAACAAAAATATCATCCAAAAACCGGAAATACTTGACAATATACTGACCATACATAGAATCAAATACATATTTCTTTTCCCAGAACAACATTATTATATTAGCATATGCGGGGGCACAGGCAGAGCCCATGGCCACTCCTTCTTTTTGATGGTAATAATCACCTTCAAAATAAACATAGTTATATTTTAGGACCAATTCCATACTTTCAAGTACAGTTCTAAAATCAACAGCTGTTAGAAAATTCATTTCAACTAAGGTTTTCTCAAACCATTCTAAGCCAACTGCTTGGGGGATAACTGAAAATAGTTCTTTTACATCAATAGTAATGAAGTACATACTGTCCATATAAGTACTTTCACCAATTTCCTTCAAAAAGTCCCAGGAGTCCTTTAAGATATGATCACATTTTTTTGTAAAATTCTTTTATCATAGTATCCACATAAATAGCCATAGGTTGGGTTTTGGACCCTTGTGATGCCACTATTGGTCTCATGGGTGGATCGTACAATGACTTGTGGATTTTTGGTATACCAAAGATAGCCGGTATAACAGGTTTGGGTACTTTTAAGAACCTATATAGTTCAATGTCAATCATTCCTGTTAGCAAATTGTCCTCCAAAATGAGGTCTATCTTCCTATATGATATATTAATCTCATTTTAGTAACCAGACTATAATGTTAATCCCTATCCAAGATGTCCTTCATCCTCTTGATGTAATCCCACTTGTCCATAATAACCACCCCCCCATCTTTATCGGGTTTCATAATACGTATTTTGTCATTATTACTTAAATCATTTAATAACTTCTTTTCAACCATTGTTACATTGTATCTCATTTTTGTACCATTATTATATTCATTTCTTATCTTGTTAATAACGCACTTTTCAAAGTTTAAAATTTCATAATGTATAGGCGGGTTATATGTACTATGCCTAGTTAAAACATTCTCCTCGTCTTGAACTGGTCTATCTTTGTATAAATGCTTAAGGTTCAATTTACGTGTAAATAACTTGACGTCAAGTACTATGCTTTCAATTCTAGGTTTGTTCACAGGCACAAAGGTAAAACCTTTTGTGAACAAATCAAAAAAACTTTGATTAATGGGGATGTCAGTATAATTAAAAATATTAAAAATTCTTATATGTTTATAATAGTGTCCATTTGTTCATGAGCATCTAGTACAGACTCAATATTATTAACTTGTATCGTATCTTGATACAGAACTACTGAAAAGGTCTGCTATCTGTAAATCCTCCCTGCATGCATATTGTTGCTCATCGTAGCCTGTGCATATGATGTTTGCTGGTTCCGATTCCTCAACCTCTCGGATCTCCTTAATTCGTCCGCTCCTAAAGGGACATTAGTTCTAACAATGTTATTTTCTTTTAAGTTAGGGAATTGTTCTTGGACATATTGATTATAATCATTTTCGTTATAATCTGGTTGGCTCTGCTCCCAATATCCATCCCTTCCTGTCCCTCTATAGTGGTTATTCCTGTTGTTTCTGTCTTGATAATGCACATTGGGATAATTGTCATGCCTGTAATTTTTAACTGTATTTTCATTATAGTATGCACTTCCTTTTCCATATTCATTTAAATCTCTTTAATTTTCTATTAATATTCATATTAGTAGCTGCATCTATATCATGTAAAACTCTAAAATACACATGCTTATACTCATCTACTGAAAACAGTAAATCTGCATTAATTTCACCATACAATTTGTCTATTTCTTTTTTCGTTTGTTCCATTATGTCAATATTATGTTTTATCATTACTTTCAACATTGCAAGCCCACAGTCATTCAGAATGTTACATATATTTTTAAAAAATATTTTATCACCATTGATGTTATTTGGAAAATTATTCAGTCTTAGACCTTTCGGTACTATCTTTTCCTTAATACATTTTTCAAAGTACTAATTTTCTACAATCAATGATTTAAATTTTAATAATGATTTTTTAAAAATCTTACATTTCTCCTTGTATGTTAAACTGCTCGCTTGTTCCTTCGGTTTTTCTTTTTCCTTTAAATTGTACACACATGATTTATTTAACCACTGATTAAAGTCCATATCCTTGTAAGTCTCCATAACATACGGTTCCATTCTATCTTTTACTCCGTTTTGGTTCGAAGTAGAAGGATTTTGTCCATCGTTGTTCCTCCTACTCGTGTTAACCACCATAGTCTCTCTCCCTCCCACCAGCATGTCGCTGGCTTCTGATGTCATCCGATTAGCCCTCGGGTCCTTTGGGCTACTCTGTGCACAGGGAATGTCATTAGTTGCTCCTGCTTGCAGAATGTCTACTTGCGAATGGGGTTATATTACCCTTAGTAATTCATTCAACATAACACTACTGTCCATTGCTGGATAGGACTCCTCGTATCCAGAAACAACAATAAATTGGCAACTTGCAACCACACAGTCCAAGGCAGTGACACAAACCACAAAGAAACACAACGCTGCTCCGGCACAATAAAGGCTGTCCCTTTTCCTCAAACCACCACTGCTGTTTGCAAGCACAAGGATAAACGATGTTCCCACGAAGATAAAAATATATTATTTATTTAACAAAAGACTTGTAAAAACAAAACAAAGTTACTGATTAAGTGATTTTGTCTCCTTAGTGTTATAAGTCAAATATATTTAGAAAGGAGCACTATTCTAATGCGTATTTACATTTTCACAGCGACCATCCTTATCACCTCAAGAAAAATATTGCAAAAGGGCAAATGTAAAAGGGCAAATGATTAGGATGTCCAGAATGATTTCTGAGGACATAGATTTTCTAAATGAAATCAATCATGTGGAAAAAATGTTTTTTGAAAGAGGTTACCCTATGGAGTTTCAGTCCGATAAAAGAATATGTAATTTCAGAGAGGGGTAATAAATATAACCCTCTCTTAACACAAGGTGGTATATTGGTGACTATGGGTGGACCTAATAATATAACGAATAAGAATGTTGATACTCAGAATACACCAGGAATTAATTTCACACCATATTTAACTGTTACATATTACCAGGGTGTAGGGCGGTTGAAAAAAAGTATCTATGATACTTGGGATATGTTTAGGAATATGGCAACTAAAACAGATGTTTTTAAATGCGATATAAAATTTAGTTTTAGAAGGAACAAAAACATCAAAAATATTATTATTTTTTTTTACTAATACATTACTCATCCAGATGAAACTTAAAACATTCAGTGATGTCCCCATTTCATCAAGACGTTTGTTCCACCAATGGACAACCCTGTCACTAAACCATTTTCTAATTGTGCTGCAGTTTCCAAAATTCCTTAAAATGTTCTATTTCCATGCAGTCTTGATGTTAAGCTGCGACATTCAAACAGAAAAGGGACTTTGCAAATCCACTCCCAGGATACTTGCACAATGTCGCTCCTCCTCTGATGGATTGTGGCAGTATACCATCCAGCTCCATCGATGTTAATCGAACTCTGGTTATCTGGCCCGTGGTCAAAGCTTTACCCTTGTACTACAATAGAGCTGACAACTCCATTCTACTTCTCTATTCAGACCAATTAAACACACGTGACAACCAATATCTCCAAAGCTTGTAGGAAAAATCCCTCCTATAAACTTAGCTCAAAACAATGAAGAAGCCTTTACATGCATAAGGCCACTGTTTGCAACTACTAGTGAGAAAGTATTCAGCAAAACTGAAATACAGGTATTCTGCTCCAGCAAGCAAAAGTGAGACTGCAAAAAACACACTGCAAAACTCTACTTATAGGAAATAAAACTTGCAGCCTTAAGGGTATTTGGCACATCAAAAACAACAATAGAGCCATTACATCTTAGCTCAATCATCTACTGTTAGCTGCACAATAAATCATTTTGTAGCAAGTAATTTAATTTTTATACCTTAAGACAATATTTTGCTACATAAATGACTGCAAACTTGACTCATTGTCATATACAGGAGATTTTAATCAGTCCTAGATCATAACCATATTATTATTATTATTACTAGGCACATCACCAGATTATTATTACCTACCTCATCTCCTAAATTTCACTAGCATGACTACTTAGCAAGTCAATGGTTTTATTATCCAGTGGCTTGTTGTGCTTCAACAATCTCTCTCTTTCTCCACCACCAGTGCTTGTTGTTAAGCAGTTTGACTGTATAAAAGTCTCAAATATATAAACTGACGATACTATGACTTACTTCAAGTTGACTGGAAAAATGATGCTGTCCAAGAATAAAACAATCCACTTACACTGTACTTATGAGGTTACTAAAGAAGCAGAAACATGCATGTCTTCAGCTAGTGGAGTTTGGCTTTACTGGCCTAAATGCACCCATAAAAACTTATATTCAATGGGCTTCCACTACAGGAGGTTTTAAGGTATTACACAGTGAAGACTCCAGCTTGACTAGGTTTTTCTTGTAATTTTTAGAGGAAAAAAAACAACAACAACAACAATGCAGGCAGTCTCAAATATTACTTCTGATGGCATTTTGATTACTGCAATAGACAGGTCATGGAATTGGGCAGCCATTTCCTTTCTACTCAGTATCCCCTACTTTTCCTCCGCTGCTTCTTTAAGGGAGATCAGATCACCTATTAACAGCCCCCCACCTTGTTTGCTTTATATTGTATTTTACCAAAAACTTCAGAACAATACATTTTAAAACAGTAGACATGCACAGTTACACCACCAATGAGTAACTCTCTCCAGAAGACAATATGTACTCAAACTAAGTGGGGGGCTACACCACCACACCCCCAATGTGGAGGAGTCAGTGCCCCCCACCCCCTCTAACTATATATACTAACTCCAGGATCGCACTACAGTGGGGGAAAAGGGCATATACCTTTCACTTGCCTTACAGTGCCATATATACTAACTGCAGTTCAGTGAAATGAGATTTCAGTAATTTGAGTTTTCAGCAAAGTGGTCAGGGTGAAATTAAATTCAGTGAAAAGAGATTCAATGAAACAAAGTAGCATAGATATATATATATATATATATATATATATATATATATATACACACACACACATATATATATATATACACACATATATATATATATATATATATATATATATACATACATATACACATACACATATATATATATATATATATATATATACATATATATATATATATATATATATATATATACACACACACACATTTTATATATATATATATATATATATATATATATATATATACACACACACACATATATATATATATATATATATATATATATATATATACACACACACACATTATATATATATATATACACACACACACACACACACACACACACACACACACACACACACACACACATATAGATATATATATACACACACACACACACACACACACATTGGTATATAAAAAAAATATATATATACATATACACACACACACACACATTGGTATATAAAAAATTATACAGGAACTTTAAACCGGTTTAGAGAAATTAAAGGGAAATTAATTTAATACAAACAGAAATTGCAATATGAAGTAAGGGGAAAACAGGGCTATGACATACTTAGATAAAGTCAGGGGAAAAAATTGGACTGATGTTAGTGAGTAAGGAGATGTAAGGTATGAATAGGTACTTGTCTATATTTAGGGTTATAGCTTATCTTGGAGTTGAACACAAACAGAGCCAAAAGTCTTTCAGAATGATTTTAAAGGACTAGAGGGAGGGTACTGAACTGATGGATATAGATAAGGAGTGACCGGATTTAGCTACATGGTACGAGTACAGACCATGCCCACCAGATTTAATAGGTTTGTGGACAGACAGAAGTTTTTATTCTTTGGGTCATAATAAAAAGTGGGAGCATGGTTGTACAGAATGGTATTTAGTACTGGGCAAGCAGATGGAAACCAAATAGTTTTATTGGTGGTGGAAACCAAATAGTTTTATTGGTGGTAAGAAGCTGTGTATATATATATATGTGTGTGTGTGTGTCAGGTGATGGGGTAGTTCTAACCAATTTAGGCTTTAAGTGCTATACAGTGGTGGGTTCTGAAAGGAGTATTTGCTGCAAATTTAGCCACTTTATTATAGCATTGGTCAAGTTTTAATTTTTGTGATGCCTGGAGGTTAGTATGGATGGGAACACCATAAAGCAGAGAGGAGAGGAGGCAAGTAGTAGCAAGTGTAGTTTTAATTGCGTTGATGAGAAGGTTTATTCTATAAAAGCATCCCTAGTCTTTGGTGATTTTTTATGCAATTTTATATAGACAAGTAGAATTTAAGATTATCACCCACTATCATCCCTAATAATTTGCTATGAGAACTGACTTTAAAAATCCCGTCTTGATAATATAACCATTAGATTTTTTTTTTCATGAGAGTGGGATAGAAGTGAGTAATAATATTTTTCTTTTCCTGGGGGGAGGGGGCAATTGTGAGTTACAAAGCCATGTTTCAGTGGCTGTTGAAGCTTTCCAATTTTTTTGGGAGATGTGCCAAGTTGTCTGATGTTCTAACGAGTCTAGAGAATCACCTGCACATTGTATTAGGGAGGCCTGTCGTATGTATATGGGGAGGGTGTTTGTGAGATCAGTACAGAAGGAACCACTTTTAGAGTTTTACAGCAATGAACACATCCACACTGAGATACATCCACCTATACATGTAGATATGATCTATAAAATGTCAATAGACGCGCGCGCGCGCACACACACACACACAGGTTGCATACCTTTGGGGAAAAAGGCACGTAAAGCCACAACTGCTCAGCCTTGGGGAAAGGGACAATTCGAAAATACTGCAAACTTCCTATTAATTACTACTTTAAAATCAATAAAGTGATCAACCACTACAATGTAAAAATCAACTAGATGATTATCAATCCTAATGTCAAATTTATGATGGCAACCCAAATACAACTGTGGTCAACTAAGGACAGAGTCACTCATCGATATCAAATCAGAAATATAGGTAGCTTTAACAGAGTTATCATTTTAGTTGGATCACATTGCCCACTGCAGCACAGCAATGGAAAAGTGTACCTCTGGTCCCTGCAGCTAAACAAAGGTCAATAATCCAGGTCAGTACCGGCTACAAACTGACCATGACCGCAGAAGTACAAACAGCAAAAAAGAGAAAAGACCAGTGGGCAGGTCCAGCATTACTGAACCATAAACCTTAGCCAGAAGGTGAAGA
The DNA here is from genome assembly GCF_019279795.1 of Protopterus annectens. NCBI lineage: Eukaryota > Metazoa > Chordata > Ceratodontiformes > Protopteridae > Protopterus > Protopterus annectens. The sequence continues at coordinate 1,265,613,795 of NC_056746.1, forward strand.
GTTGAGGGGAATAGCCAATCAGAGATGACAAACAAACACAGGTTTGCCAGGTGACAACAAACATCAACAGTTATTACTATTGCTATCCATTTCCCAGCCACCTGGGAAGTTGGGCTACTAATGTCAAAACACCAGAAATGACTGGGACATCACGTTCTCTCCACATATGAATTAATTAATTAAGAAATGGCACGTTCTAAGTGGTCGTTTTTATCAGAAGTTCCGCACTGAAAACAGATGGAAGTAAAATGTAAACAGCTGTCGTATACATCTCTCTTATATGCATACATTATAGCATGCAAACTTGGCCCACACTGGATATGTTACAAACTTTACAGAGCAATTAGTCTGGATTCATAAACCAGACACACAGCAGCACAGATGCAAATATGACCAGGAGTGGTTGCGGCAGTGTGCTTGCTTGCACTACATGGAACAACTGGATGTGCTATTGTGTCCTTCTATTAAACTGTGGCTTTCATAAAGTGTAACTAGAGTTTACTGCTCAGTTACGTTATACTGAAAAGCACATAACCATCCAAGGGTCATCAGACAACGGGTTACAGATACTGGTGAATTACACCCTCTACCTGTATATCCATAAATTAATGTCACCACTCCACAGTATACCATAGGATTCACTAGATTGAGAATTATTGGCCATATAGTGGTCAAATTCCCACACTTTCACATCCCTGAATTCATGCCACCACTCCACAGTACACAACAGGACTTACAGTGTTGTGAATCACAGACCATGCTATAGTACACATCCATACCTGTACATCCAGATATCCATGTCATCACTCCACAGTACACTCCAGGATTTACATGCTTGTGAAATTATAGACAAAGTTGTGGTTTCAGTCAACACTTGTACATAAATAAACTTGCATCTTTACTCCACAGTACACCCACAGATTCAGTATGTGACCTATGTCCCATGCTGTGGTACATCCATTCCTGTGAACCCATACACTTTCACGTCACTACTCAATATACTCCGGAAGGCACACATTTGTGCAGCATAACCATGCTGTGGACCTTCATTTGCACAGATACTACATACATAGGACTTATCCAGGTAAGCAGTAGTGTATAACAACACTGCAAGTTGTTAGGTACTTTTAACAGGGCTCGGTTGTGTGGCTTGGACACCATACCAGCTCTACATAACTGCAGGCCATGCTTATGACTTTCAGCCTGTGTTTCTACTACAGTTATGTGCTAAACTTCTCTGTCTTTTTTAACAACGCTTGCTTTAACAAAGTAACAGGTACAGCAAGACCATAAATCTACCAGCTCAGTTTTCAAAAACAGTATTTTTATACATGATGTAGCAGTTGTGGGCAATACTATCATCAGAAACTTGCACAAAGCATGGATCCAGGATGCAGTACATCTGTACTGCTGTACTCAGGGACACCTGTATGTAAACTGCCCTGATAAAACACAAACAACTTTAACTATATTTCTGCTAACACTATGGTGAACATTCCTTCATGTCAGAATCTCACACTGAACTACTGATTCAGACAGCATTGCCTACACTTAAGACACAAGTTTCTTAAACTCTGTCCACTTTAGGGCAGCAAGTGAGAGTTTACTTTATAAGAAAAGGCTCAACTTTTTGAAAATTAAAATCCATGGTTATATCTTGAGCACAGACACTGTGAAACAGATCTTCCTTTTGTAAGATCTGAATAAACACTGTACATCACACCCCAACATTGACTACCACTGTTATACTTCAGCTTTGTGCTTGTTGAAATACTTTTGAGTTGTGTGACTTGTTTGGTAAACTGTGGGTGCAGCATGTGTGTGCAGTGGCTTGTGAGGATAGCTGCCACTCAGATGGGGTGTTCGCTCCCAACATCAGACACACATTACTGCCATTTTAAATAGTGTATCAGCTTCAGGAACCCCTCATAAAACATTTAGAATCCGTTCCTGAAAAATCACTTCCAGGCTGTTCGCATATCCGCTTGTATTTAAAAGGTGCACTGATGCATAGCAAATTACTACCAGGATCATTCAAGGCCCCTTGCATGGGTTTGTGAGGATCGGCCACACAAAGAAAAACAATGCCATTAAATGTGACTGCTTGTCAACACTATATCATTCCTCCAAATGTCGACAAACTGGATAACAGAAAACTTGTTTTACTCATATGTCCACATAGTTACTACTAGCATTATGACTAATTTCATTTTGCTTTACTGAAAAATCTCTCCTTAGATTTTTTGATGCTTAAAATACATCTAAAATATTGTATAAATGAACAATATCATCTCCACTCATTTATCTTCAGTAACATCCTTACCTTTTTAAAGATTTCGAGCTTATTCCAGAGAACACTTCATTGCCCCCCTTCTTAATCTCAGCAGTTACTCCATAAAACTACTCGCTCATAGTCTGTAGTTATAACTACAAGACAAATGGATTTCACATTATCCTCCTACCTAAAGACATTCTCTACATTTAAAACACAGCCCCCTTCATACTTCACTTTCCCATTTATTCACACAAAACCTGAGCTCTAGCTGCCCAACTACTGCCCCACCACATAATCTGCCTGCCTGTTATTTAAACATGAAGCTCACATGCCTTCTCCTAATTTCCACCTCATTATTTGTGATTTCTACTTTCCAGGTAAGTAAATTCTGATTATTTAAATGTTACTGATCCTTGTTTCTTCTGCTCTAATCTTCACCACAACTCAGTCCCAAAAGTGAGCTAATCACTTCACATCACCTCCAATTTAACCCCAACTTAATTCCTCTACAAATTCAAATTTTACCCACCCTGTCTTCTAAAGAAATGCTGAATACTTAACAGTAACTCCAAAGCACGATATACCTCAAAGGTTCAGTAAATGAGCTGTTTCAATACAGAAAAGATGAACAAACTTAACCAGTTGAAAGCCTGACTTGCAGCTTTGCAGAATTCTGGCTTAATCTTGCATACCATTTAACTACAACTCAATTTCTGGCCTAAAGAAATAACAAAACAAATTTGCATTATGCAAAGCACATTGAAGTGCAAGCTTATTTTGCACCATTAAAAACATACCATCTATGCAGGGCCATACTGCACTTTCTATGAACGTTACTCTAGTATTACCTCTAGAATGCATTCTCATACAGCCATAACCTACCACCACATCTACTCAAAGCACTGCAAACTATCTTCTACATCACAAGGAGTATTATACAGTGATTTTAATCAGGAAAACGTTTTGAAATCTCCAATTCAGTTTCTAAAATCTGTGTCTAAAAAAAGAGTTGCTACCAAGCAAATTCTAATCAAACCAACAAGCATCCTAGAATGTTAAAGTTAATACACCTTCCTCAAAATGCCCAGTGCCTTATCAGTGGAACACTAAATAAAGGAATAAAACTGCAACCATCATGTCTGCTCATAAGAAGTTGAAGCTCACCAGTTCACAAATTAGAATGCAAACACAGACAAACATCAACAGTAGTTTTGGCCATCTAGGAAACTCTGCGCTTTTCAATGCAGATTAAAATCTCAGACTCCTGGAGCCAGATTCTAAAAGACTTGCTCTTGGTATAAGTAACTTGGGCCTTACACAGGAGAAAGTCACTTAGAGTGCGTGGGCTGGACTCAATAAGCCCTACATGGTTCGCTCATACTATGTGCGTGAAGCACAGAAGACAGCCGCCAATTTGTATTCAGTAAACAGCTCTACACAAACTGTGGAGCCGTACAAACCAGGTAAACATCACAGCTTGCCAACAGTCCATAAGCAGCTGAGCATATATCAATTCAAGATGGTGGAGCTATTCAGCAAAACTACAAAGGAACAGTGTTGATTTTGTGTAGCCATTTGCCCTGTACTCCAAAACCTTTGGAATACAGCACAGAAAGTCTCCTCCCCTTCAAGTTCCACAACGAAACGGTTACCTTTTTATAGTGTAGATTCAGCCCTCTAAGCACTGTGAACTCAATAGAATTGCTGAATAATACCAAACCTTTGACCCCATGTAGCAGTAAACACAGTGTAGCCTCTACACCATTGTAAGGTGCCAACGGCTTGCAACGGTTAATTACTGTAAGTGAAGGAAAACAAAGCAGCACATCAGACACCCTTCTCTGCAGTGGGTGTGTCAGTTAAGATGCAGTTACAAAGTGTAGAACTAACTGCAGTGAGCTTTTAAACAAAGCCAAACACCCCACATATATTTCTTTGGCATACTAGCACAGTTTCCCACCTTTGATAAAAACTGTTGTTCACTGTCATGTATTTTCCCAACTTTGCTGAAAACTGTTGTTCACAGTCACATATTTGCATCATACCTTGAAAATAAATAAAAGGATATTCACTAGACATTGCATGTCATAGTACAGCAGAGAGAAGAGGAGGATTCCCAGAACTCTGCAGAGCTGCAGTTTTGCAAACATATTCATAAATATTGTGTGACAGCTCATTCCACTAAATAGTTTTATTTACTCACATACAATCAACTGAGAATGTCCAGCTGAATGATGTATTTAATACTGAGCATGAAATGTGAATTGTTTGCATTCACATTACTTGATTACTATTTCAAAGCTGTGTCTGTGCCAATACAACTGTGTTGTGTAAGTGCAACAGTTGGATGGTTCAAATCCAGAGCCAATTTTTTAACATTTGTTTCCCTTTTTTAATCTCTTTTTTTGTGATTCCACAGATCAGTAGCAATGGGGGGGGGGGGTTAGCCACTGGTTGTCAAGTTGTGCATGCTTGCACCTCTTAAGGTCAATGCAGTGTGCCTACACTGCTCCCCAGTGTGTGTGGTTTGCCAGTTGCACTGGACACAACTTTGGCTAGACTGTTCCAAGCCTTCTACTGAGACCCAGTATAGTCCCCCTGCAGCAGCCTCTGGCTGTAATGCTTGATGAGGAGTGTAACAAGACTTTGGACTCCACCACACCCTACCTCTATGCCCTGAATTTGGCATCACCCCAATCACCTGCTGTCAGCATAGGTCCTCCAACAACAGTATCAATGGTTTCCCGCCAAATTGTGATCTTGCATTTTAAGACCAGTGCGCACACACACAACTATGCCAACCACATTTGCGTGATGGTAAGGACAAAGACATTGCCAAAGAGGAAGGGTGTTTATGAATCAACAATGTCTATTTGAAACTTGGCAGTGATCTTTGGCATTTGTGATGCAATACATTGTCACACGTTATCCAGTGGTCAACAATGAAATGCTCGATGGCTTGACTTTCAAGCCTTAACTTTGGAGAGATCAATGGGATGACTTGGCACATACTTTGTTGGGACTTACACACCGGTAAAAGTAATTTGTACAAGGTGGAATTCAAACCTATGTAAAATGAATGCATACAATTCTACATAGGTGATTTATTCCTCACAGATGAGCTTTCATCAACCATGTTCATTAACCACATACAGCATAAAGAGTGACTGCTGCTACACTTTCATTAGATCTGTACGTGTACCGTCATCATCAGGTCCCGTCTCATGCATTCTCAGCTGTGATGCAGGTCTAATGTCTGACAATATACTGGAAATGGATAGACTTGCATGACTTGAGTTTGGCGTTATGATACATACCTTACAATACATTCTGTTTTACAGTTGTAATTGGGTTATGAAAGGGGTTAAGATGATGGTCAGTAAACTACTGTGTCCATCAGAGATAAGCAATTGCATTTTTTCATTACATAAATTATTGTCCTGCTGAACCAGTTACACACAACTCAACTGGGGATCACATGTCAGTCATTAAGTGAGCTAGGACACCTACAACAGTACTTGCATGCAACCAGCAATGAAACTTTTCTGTCAATCAACCTATTATACATAACTACTTGTATGTAGTACTACCTTTACAAATCAAAGTTTTGGGAGCAATGACTATGTGATACCCTTACTAAAATGTAGAGTCTGTTGGATTTGAACCCTGGCTCACCTGTGTTCTGAACAGGAGCTCACCGCTCTTACACATTTACACAGAGAGAGCTACACAGCAGGTATATTTTCCACACTCAGTACTGTCCAAAGTGTTGGACTGCCACACGTCGCCACTAAGCCCGTTTGCTTGAAGAAAGGCGCACTACATTAAATTTTTCACAGTTTTCCATAAGCAGGGAACTGTGTTTGCTTGGCACTTAACATCGTGCAAACAGGGAAGACAAAGCCAGCAGTTACTTATGCAATAAAATGTTAGCCCCAACATTTCAAAGATAAATTACAGCATGTACGTCATACTAGCTGCCAGTAATTTCTCCCAAAACATATCTTGCAAGCCTGACATATGAATCATTAACAAAAAACAGATGTATTTTGCACTCAATCCCAATCAGGCCAATTACTGTGCGTCTCTATTTATGCACAGTTTGGCAATGAGCACCAGTGAACATTGCTACTGCACAAGTCCAAATGAAATTCCTTAAATCTGAATCATGCATGTGCTAATACTTTGCCATCTTCTGCACAAACCAGTCCCTCGGCGATGAGCTTTGTAAAGAGCTGTATAGCATGTCTAAATCTAGTTACTGAAGTGTAATTCTCTAATGCATGGAAATACACTCAAACACAACAGAAGGGCAGCGATGTGTGCTTGACTGAATACATACTTTCTGATACTCATGTGTGCCCTGCAACAATGCACTTGTAAATGATATAGCAGTACTTGGGCCATGGAATTTGCTGCCTAAGGAGTTAACTCTAATCACATCCTTACCTCTCTTCAAACAACAAATCAAACTGTATTTCCAAAACCACTGGCTTTGTTCTTGTACTACTCCAGGCTAACTTCCCTCTCCCCCCTCCTCTCTTGACCTTTAACCCTACTTTATGCTCAATAATTAGCATCTACCTTGTTTTTTTTCCCTTGCTGTCCTACCTTGCTCTGACCTACTTCTCCCATCTCTCCCACCTCCTCTCTCACTTCCCGACTCCTGTCTCTTCCCTCTATTTTTATCTTACTTTCTCCTTCTACTTCTCTACACATCTCAACTTTAACTTTTATCTGTATGGCAGATGCCTTATTACATAAACCTCTATGTATTAAGTAAAATGCTTTGAAAGTGACCTAACATTATGTATGACTACAACTGTTTGTGTTCCTTAATGTTTGTTGATTTTGTTACCAAATTTTCTTATTTGTTTCTTATTTTTATTCTATGTCTTTATTAACAACATGTCTCTTTATTATGTTTTGTGTGGAGCTTTTCTCCCCGGGCCTCTACTGAAAATGGAAATATATCCAGCTAGACTAGCCCGGTCAACAAATGTAAAATAAAATAAAATTGTCAAACAGACTCCAGAATTACACAGCCTAACTGCATTGTTACATTTGATACAGGTTTATAGTGACAGTGGACATGTAACTTACTGACAATATCAAAGTGGACATACTTTCATCCAAATATGTAGACACATTACTCCATTATTGCACCACTGGTATTTCCCAAGTGTGTAGGTCTCATCCACACAACATCCTGAAAAACAGGCACATCTGCCTCACTTCTGCAATATGCATTTGTGACACCTTACCTGAACTAGGTTGCCAGGATGTATTTATAAGTGCTTCTGCAAGCTGTGTCCACATAATCATATCACAAATCCTGGTGTTGTACCAAAGTCTCATAACAGTATAGGTTACCTACAACACAATGATGATGTCATCTTCAATAAAGTGCAGTATGACACTAAGTCAGACTTCGGTGGTAGCACAAGCGTTAAGTACCATGTTCTCTAGCTTGTGTAACTAGATAGGTAGGGCTTCTAATCTCACATCAGTCAACTTGTGTGTGTGTCTCTATATCTGAGTGGGTGTATACATAGTCAGATGAGCATAAGTCCTGGTCCTGCTGCCCTCACTCAACTAGCATTCAAGAGATAAATTTACACAGATACATGACTCTAGCGCAATTTCAAAACAGCCCTCCCAATATCCTCTTCTCAACACACACTGATGATATCCTCCTCAATAAAGGTGCACTCTGACATTGTTTAAGTCAGACTTCTTTGGTGGTGCTAGCATTAAGTACAGTGTTCTCTAGCTTGTGTAGATAGGTAGGGATTCTGACCTCACAGCAGTCAGTGTGTGTGTGTGTGTGTGTGTGTGTGTGTGTGTGTGTGTGTGTGTGTGTGTGTGTGTGTGTGTGTGTGTGTGTGTGTGTGTGTTCCTTCAACTATCAGTCCAGAGACAATTTTACACCGGGATGCGAGTCCACAACTATGTCCGACACTCTTCCCGACATCATTATTTTGACATACAGTGATGATGTCATCCTCTACAAAGGACACACAGAGTGCAAGTTAGACTTCTGCAGTGGCACTGGTCTTACATTGTATGGAATCCAGTTTGTATACAGAGACAGGTAGGGTGTTTGAATCTGATCAGAGTCAACTGGTGGGTGGGTTGGTGGTATATTGCAGACAAAATATGATGTTTTGAGTCTCTTCTCAATTGACTCCCACTCAGGAGAACCTTTTACAGAACCCCTTGAATCCAACATTCCCTTTCTCTCTCATCCCACACAACATCCTTTCTGCAGAACACTAAGGCTGTCATCTCAAAGATGCATACAAACACCATGAAGCAAAGTCCCTCCATAACCCTCTATAAGCCATCTCCAGACCACTAAATGTTTGACTACTAATTCACTCATGGGGTGGTCCCCATGTCCCATATGGACATAAGCAGTCTGCTATAAAATCATGCACATACATACCCCTACTGTCTTCCCTCACTTAGAGACAGGGATTTGGGTTAAATAGGATAATGGCTAGGCTTGTATGGGCAATTGGCCATTAGCCTAGTAATCTCCTATGAACATGGCACATTACCGTTTTGTTGTTGTCACCCACATATGCTATGTTAAGGTGTGGATGTACTGTACTTGTACAGCAGCATATTTCCGTGTCGGATTTGAGCGATTGCATTAATGTCCACTGCTGCCCTTTGGTTACATGTTCCTTCCATAACAACTGTAATAATATGCCTCCTCAGGACTGGGGACATTGGATGATGCTATTTATATTGTTACCTTACTAAGGCATATGTTCTGACAGTGTAGTATATCCATATGATACACCATCATGGTGACACCTGCAGTATGGCACAGGTGTCCATGTGCATACCCAACATCTGGAAAGGTTATCTGACAAAGCAATATGACATCATAGTGATTACATGGGCACGTATGCCTGGGTTCATTAATATGTTGTTACATATACAAGCACAGGACATTTGAGATTCACTTGCAATCTTGGCAAACTCATTGTATGCACTATAGTACTGCACTTCACAAGGACTGTACAGGTGTTCCCCATCAGCATTGTGTGACTGTCAGCATTTGTGTCATTAACTGTTCTGCATGAATTGCATCCACCTCAGCTGTGATGTGCCCATATATGGTGCCTGGGCCCTCACCCACACATTTACACTAATGTTGTTGTTGGCCTTTTCGGCTTTTCCCGGTTAGGGGTCACCACAGCAGAACTCCGGTCCGCTAATGATTGGCAGTCGATTTTTTATGGTGCCGAGTTGCCAGCCCAATGCCCAACCCTCAGCGAAGGCACACCCATTTCACGCATGTCTTTCGGAGGCCACTCGACCGTGGGGAGGACATGCAGACTCCACACAGAAGGCACTCCAGCTGAGAATCGATCAGGAGAACTTCTTGCTGTGAGGTAACAATGCTACTGCTGTACCACAGTGGATAAAACATGTAATAATGTGAAATAGGAGTTGTATGACTGTGTTAACAGTCCCACTATGTTGCATGTGATTCATACCCAAGGTTTTATTTGGAGGTGGTGTACAGCCTAAAGTCCAACTGTATCATAGGTACAGTGTGACTGTACTGCTTCATGGATGTACCACTACATAACAGCAGTACTACCAATGGATAGCTTGCATGAGAACATATAAAAAAGTGTACATTAGGATTTTATGGCAACATAACATCTTCTCTGGCAATGTTAAGGAAACAGTGATCATGGGCCACATGTGCTGAGGTCTGCCATGCATTCAGAGTGTGCTCCATGTACTGTCTGGTATGTGTACAAATATTACAGTGACAGCTTTCTCGATCACTGACACTTGGCTTTGCACTGCTGTAATTTCTGTGCAAATGGGCACAGTTGATGCTTTGCCATCAATCTCGCATCTGCTGTACCATTCATTATAACAGATCACTTCTTAATTCACATGTCACTTGCAGATACTTCAAACAATATCAATTGCCATTACATGTGGAAGATACACGCAATACCCAGTTGTATGTATGGAATCCACTCATAACAGTGTGGTGTTATCTGCATGGCCGATGCCTACATGAAGCTGGGATGCTTTAGTCAAGTTATCACATTTGGCACAGGAAGCTCCTACACATCTAGCAGGCCATACAAAACTATTCTCTAGGATGCGTACCCATTAGGATTTGACAGTGCAAACTTTCCTTCAAGGTGTTCTACTAGATGCTTGAGTGATACGTCTTTGTGTTGCACACAGTAAATACACAGCTTAGTGACATTGATGGCATGGGTTTGATCCTTTCGGGGGAGGAAGGTATAGTGGCTTGTGTGCCATGCAATCCTTTCAACTCACCAGGACTGCCCCCGATTTCAATGCCAGGTTTAACACTGTACCTCTTAGCCCCTCCAAAAAGTTGTTACTTTTTGGGAAGGGATGGTGAATTTCTTTTATATAAAACATGAGCAATCATTACAGTTGTATATGTCTGTAATTTATTATACATGTTCTGCAGTAACAACCACATATTCTGTCAATGCTGCAGGTTAATGGTTGTAATATTTTAAAAAAGCGTCCATGATTGTGCTTGCATCTTTCTACATTTGTCCAGGAGTCTGCTGCTGTGTGTCCCCAATTGGTTGAGAGCTATGGTGACATGTCAGTCATTTTCAAGTACATCATTCTGCAGATCTTCAGAGTATGCACATACCCCTATTGTACATACCATCCTAGCTAAATGCCCTCTCCACTGAACATGCCAGTAATGTTTACATCACAACCATTCAGGAAGCATGAACAGCAGTACGTACTGTGGTGTCTACATATGTACATAATGTTTACATATGTACATAATGTTATGCTACTGACTTGTCCCCAAGACAGGATATGTCAATGTATGTACATTTAAGACATTTCCATATTTAAAAAGCTCTCTTCTTCTCTATTCATTCCCATCATTCATGTCCGTGCATATTTTCATCAGCACACTTTTCCTGTACAGTGTACCTTTACCTTTCCTTGTAGTTGCCCTTGCCATTTACCCTTCCCCTTCCAGGTCCATAGGCAAACTTAAATGGCTCTTCTTTCTGTGTTTCGGCTGCTCTGCACTGCTTCCTGGCCAGCTACACTGTTGCTGACCTTGAAACCTTGCTTGTATTCGTGTAAGCAAAGAAAGCCTACACACAGTTTATTGAATCTCCTGGCAAGTCTTTTGGAATCTGGCCATTGGCTTCCCTAACATACAGGAAAAGGTAATCCTTTACCTTGATCACTTTCACATTTTTTCATTCATTAATTCAGGTGTTCTTCCACCAAGGATACAGCAAAGTTTAAAAATGGGCTATTCTCTACATGTAAACAAAACCAAGGCACTGACATCCAGTGCACTTCCATTACATGGCAAGAAAATCTACGAATACCATGAAACAATAAGAAACTCTAACTTGAAAAATTTGAGACATACAGTTTGGTTAACGTCCATTAGTCCTTCACTATCCCAATGTTTTATTAAATTAAAGAAGATGGCAACAAAGTGTCCTTTAATTATTAATTGAAGTCTTCTGAATGCATTTCTTTGCAGTGAATCCATTCACCTCATATTCTAAATACTGGCAGCCATCAGTCACATACGCTTCACTAATATAACCATTTATCTGCATTCTGCAATTATAAAGTAAATCAATGTAATATTTTATTACTTCATATAGAACACAAACATGTTACACAAAGTTTAAAAGGGTTACCATACTAAAAGGTCTAGAGAAAGAACAGCACTGTCAATTGTAAAACTTATTGCCCCTTAAATCCTGCCCCTATTTGCCTAGTTTTCCTTAACCACCCAGTCCAAGTCCCTAAATCCTCCTCCCAGTCTCACAGGAAAGATCCAGTCCAGTTCATAGGCTTAGCACTGCAGCCAAAGTTTATTAAATGTTCAACTTTACTATGTGAAAAACTTTCTTAGGCAATGGAATATTTAAGCAATAACTGACGACATGGTGTGGTATACTGAAGATTGACCCACGGTTGGTGTGGTTTAATCACGAGGGCGAAGCCAGAGTGATTAAACAAAGGTAACCCTGGGTAAATCTTCAATATACCACAACCACGGAGTCAGTTATTGCTATTATACAAGGACATTATTTAAGAACAGAAATACTTACTTTTCTTAAACAATGTCTTTGTATAAACGGCGGATTGCTGTTCTTCCACCGGTTGTGGTATACCGATTCTGTTTTTTGATGTACTGCGCATGCGTATGGGACTTGCGTTCCCACGCATACCCAATACATCAAGGCTTTGAAACGGAAGCAACAGAGAAAAGAGTCTCCATTGCTCCGTTTTCTCTCTTTTTTTTTTATTGTAAAAAAAAAAAGGATTGCAGTTTATACCAACGGAAAAAAGTTCAGGTGACCGGACATTTTTCCATTGGTATATTGTGGGATTTACAATGGGCACACTGGTTGGGCTGGCCAATCAGCATGCACGTTTTACAATATTAATAGGGAGGAATTGTACAATTCTAATTAAATATCTTTTGACTGTCTCTTACTAATCCTGCTTCTGGCTGTAGGCGATAACTGGGTAAGAAAAGAAGTTTGCAGAACTATTTCAGGGGCTGCCAAGTTACAGCAGAGCAAACGGATACGTTCTGCTACATATAACTGGTCAGTCGACAGCCAGCTTGGTTTTAATCTCTCACTTCTAACAAGTGCCCTTTAAAGGAATCCTGACAAATCACTTCTCAAAGTAAGTAATGCCCCTGTAATAGCAACAGAAAAAACACATTCCTAATAGTAGCATTACCACCTTTGCTGTCACCATCATTACAGATATAAGCTTGACAGCATTTATGCACACGTTCTTCATCTCAGGTTAGCTGTTTAACTCATTACATCCAAGTGACGCCTCCAGGTGCATCTGCAGTTAACTCCTACTGGTGCCATTAGGTGTCAAATATTGCTTGTTCATATTTGCAGTAATAATTCCAAACCATGCTACATACAAGGCTTTAAAGGGTTCATCTTAAAGCTTACTCAATGGTAAACTCAATTGCATTAATATTTAACCTCTGTCAAGTGCAGGTAACTAGATATTAATTGCTGTTTTTATGATATTAATTTATATAGATATAATTTTCACATTTCTAAATATCTCAACAACCAAGTAATAGAGACAGAACTCCTTAGGCTCATATGAATGCTCTCAGCTAGATGAATAAAAAGCTGCTGACAGTGTGTGTAACTTGAGTGGTTGCCGAGATATTGTAAGCGGTTTACAAAATACAATAGTTACTGTGTTTACTGCGACTTATAAAATTCAGTTTAAGACCTAGAACCTAAAGAATTCTACCACTATAAAAATAGTTTGTGCTGAAGAGAGTTTGCCATTTACACTTCTTTCATAACCTCTATGGTTCCACAGCTATGAACATTTGTTTGAAATGTGAGGACATATTTTGATTCGGTCAAAAGGTTTAGGTCCCGCCCATTGGAAGTTACTTTGCAAACTTGCTGAGCTCCATTGTGATGAATGAGTTATTTGCAACAACCATGACATTCATAACTACAACAAAATGCTTGCAACAAATGTGTAATTAGTCTGGATTGGATGACATGATCCAGTTTTCTCATTCTAATAAACAAAAGGAGAGAAAGAGGCAGAGAGGTGCACACACACACAGACACACACACACACACACACACACACACACACTCACACACACACTCACACACACACTCACACACACACTCACACACACACTCACACACACACAATACCTGGTTTCAAATAAAAGTCACACTGTGACTATTTCAGTGGGAAGCCATACAACATCACCGTGAATAGTGCATTCCAGTACTACACTTTTAAGGAATTCAGGTAAAAGTATCAAACATACCTGCTGTGCCATATAGTTAGCATTAATTTGTGACAATTTTTTTTAATTAATGTTTCACTGAACAAATATGAGACTTATGACCAACAGCACTATAAAGGCAGTAACCAAAGAATTTTGGCTTTTGGTCTACGAAATCCAAACAGAAATTTAGACTTTTACTCCTGACGCAAGGAAAGAACTAGAAAATGGAGATACAGTTACCTCAACTTCCCATATACTAAAAGACAACACCAAATCAGACTGCTCAACCAAGTCTCACTCTGTACAAGAGATGGGGCAATGCATACGACAGTTAAAGAATGTGAACCATGGTCAATTGTGTACAGGTCTCAACCTATAAATGAATTTGCCCATCCTAAAAATTGGTATTTCACTTTATATTTATCCAAAAACAAACCAGATGACTTTCTACAAGTGCAATGAAGGAACTGAATTAAATGTCCATTCTTTAAAAAGAAATAAATTGTTTATTCATTCACCTAATAACAATTCATTGTACAATACATTAAATTGGACATTACTTGTAAGACATCTTAAGATGCAGCCAAAAAAGAAAATTACCAATAAGGACTGGCTTCTGACTGCCAAAACAAACCTAAGCTGAGAAACAAAGAGTGGGTGTGATACAGCACAGACTACAAAGAAATGTTAGTCCAAAATGTGAGCAACCAGCCCAAATAAGCATCAGCTGAATTATTAAGCCTTTGCGAAAAGAAAAGAGAAAAAAGGAAAAAAACACCATTCTAATATATATATATATATATATATATATATATATATATATATATATATATATATACACATATACACACACACCTACAGCACTACATCCTACAAAATCGACAGAATAAATGTCCCCTGTCAAATTAATCTAAAAAAGAGGGCTATGCATATAAAAGAACAGCACAGTAGCTAAGCAGACAGGAAAAACAAATACCAGAATTAGCACTACCTTTTTTCAGTTATCCTTTCAAGCTATGATAAATTATTACTTAACTTGCAAAACACCTGAATACAGAATGTCACATGAAAGCTTTGAGTACATATTAAGTACAGACTAAATTCAATAGGTTTCAGCAATGGGATACAAGAACTAAATCCACATCAGTTGCTACAATTAAGTAAACACAAAAAACTAAAATAACCACAGCACATCCACAATAAGTGAGCATTTTGTTTCTTACCTTTGGCTGCACCCCCTTTGCTACAAATCTGAATATATACACACAGAAGCAGTTCACACCAGAAGTTCGTAAATCTAAAAAAAGGGACTTACTGAACAGTTTTCCAAATCTGTTTAGTAGTATTAAGTAACAATATACTGTCATCACGAGAACATGAGGTTAGAAGACAAACTTTTAGGTGTTCAAATACCTATTAAGTTCATGTACTACTTTTAATAATTTCATAAAATTGTCAGCATATGTACCTTCCCAGTGTTGTTAATTACTAGCTATATGCTGAATGACAATTATACTGCTAAAAGCCTGCTAAGAAAAAAGGACAATATCCAGATAAATGCATTACACACTTTTATATATTTAGTACTATTTAATGTTTTGATTACATTTACAATTGGATTGTGGAACGTGATTTAACAAGGATGCAAAACAGTTAAACACCATCTTTTCATATTGGGAAAATAAATTGAGAGACAATGTAACAATCTGGAGACACAAACATATCCATCACATTTACTCGCATTCACTCTGAAAAAAAGAGTAATACATAAAAAGTATGCTAAAAACAAAATAAAGTGTATACTTTGCTGCAGAAGACATAAACATTACCTCACTACAAGGTTTCAGCATTTAGGGAGAAAAGAACCACTAGGGAATTATGCAATACAAACTATTTCAAACAGGTTATATATTATTTTTTAACACAAATAATGGGGGGACAAAGCCCCAAAATAGGAACCAATTTTAAATAGTGCTCTTATAAACTTTGAAAACTGCTAGAATAAAAAGGTATTGTGTGGCTATACATTTTCTGAAGGAAATTAAGTGTGAAACTTAAATGCATGTCATTAATTAGTTAAATCAGTCTTCAATGATTTGCCACAAACATCCAAAAAAACACAAATTTTATTAGGAACAGACCAAAAGTATGAGGCAAAAATCTGGACAGTTGGGAGATACGTTCTGTAATTTGCTCTTCTGGTTAGGTAGTCAGTTTACAGACGACTACAATACTACATTTTTTCTAGTTCAACAGAAGGAAGAAATAAAGTGGAAAATCGCATGTACTTGGACCAGACAAAACTAAAGTGGAAAAAAAACGTCAAAATACACATAATTTCCTAAGATAATGTTTTCCTAACAAGAAATAAACATTCCAATCAAATATACTTTTAACCGACAAGTTCATGTATTATCACAAAGTGCCCTACACAAATATTTCCTCCCAAGTTGCAAAAACGTTGACAATGACACATTTTAGCTCTGACAGAAATGATGCACAAGATTCATTTCAGATGCACAAGATTCATTTCAAATTGAGGTCTCAAAACTTGCAAGACATGGACAATTGACAAGTTAACGAAAATATTCAATATTTTTTTTCGATCGAATGTAGGTATGGGGGTTTTCATTGCCATTTCCACCAACAAAGTTACACCCCATAAGACACAAAAGCGCGCGATCACTTTAAATACATAAGCAGCAAGAAGGTAACAATGTAACGACCAAAAGAATAGTAAACAAAACAAACATCAAAGCACATGACAGTCGCATCGATAGTTCAACACCTCATTACTTCCTTTCACTCAAGTACTACACGACTATGACAGAAAGAGGAAACAGTGTCATGACAGTTTTAGCCCTGGCACTTATAACCAACCCAAAAGGAGTGCCAATCTCCTCCCAGCTTTCCCGGAATACACAAACAACAAAACTCCTACATCAAGTAACTCAGGACATGAGACATTGTTGACAACAGTGTGTCGCGGATTCCTGTGCCACATCCCCTCCAGCCACAACAAACATACACACACATATAAAACCAAATGTAAACTACAACCCCTTGCCACCACCACAACCCCCCCCCCCCAAAAAAAAAAGGGGGGACGATTTCAGAGTCAGTACTGTCACGGTGGTCTGATCATAACTCTTTCTCAACATAACAGCTACAGCAACATTTGTAAACATACTCGCTGATATATGGGAGGGGGCAACGAAGGGGGCTGAGGACCCCTTAGCGTTAAAGTAGCAATGTCGTTCTTTAGTGTTTCCCTCCGCCTGGTCGCCATTTTACTGCGCCTCACTACTTTATAACTGGACTTTCCCCCCAGTAAATACGGAACCAGAACATCGGGTTATACTGCACACTCAGCCCCCTCAGTCAGAAGAAAGCATAAGTCGTCTTCCTAACCACCGCCACAATAAAATCCGCCCACTCCCCCCACTTAAATCCACTCACCTGAGATGGTAAAGGCACTAAAGCTCCCCGATCGCCAGAATGAAGTCACCAAGAGGGAGACAGTACGGTGGGGAGCGAGGGGCTCCGGCGCACACAACGTGACAACCGCGAGGGTCTGAGTAAGACAAGAAGATCCTCTAGATCCCAGCCTTACAAACCTGTCGTAGATGAGAGGGGAGGGGGAGACGTGATTTAGAAAAAAATAATAATAAATACTACGGCAGCAGTCGCGACCGTGGTAATGACGCAAGCTCACGTGATCGCTGATGTCAGTTACCATGCGAGAGGGAGACTAACATACAAGTGCTGCTACCCTGAAACTGCAACAAGTTAGGGAAAACTATGTACTTTTGGTGCGTAAGCATGTTGCAAAGTGAAGATGCGTGTTCCGAGTGGAGCTGCACAGCGCACTTTAGGATCAGTATAGCAGCAGATATAAAAGTGATCTTTACTGCCAGTAGTACCCCCATAAATGCCCAGCCCCAGAGTAGGGCACCTGTGGGAGAAACTTTTTGCGTAATAGCAAGTGTTGCAACAATGTATCGTCACGAACACAAGCGTGCTGCATCGCTCTCATCTTTCCAGATTTTACCTCATATTTTTGATCTCTTCCTCATACAATTTGTGGTTTTCTGGCAAATAATTGAGGAGTGAAATCACTAGGCAATGACAGAAGTTTGAGTTTCAGACATTATACCCTTCACGAAGTGTGTGCACTGCCACTGCTGATGCGAAACCTGCTATTCTATCAACTAAGTTTAGGAGAGCAGTATTTAAAATCGTCCATATTTTGAACCCCACCCATTAACTCTGGCGTTATCCAGATTTATTGCGCTAAGATGGAGTGATATGTTGTGCTGTTACACATAATTCCCAACATTCCATCTCCAAAATGTGGAACACTACCTCTCATAATGTGGACCAAGTGGGCAAACTGTGGAGACTTGCTAACAACTTCAACGGGAAAGTCGGATGATCCTTAAAATGTTATTTTCTACTTAGAAAACAGTATTTCGATGAATTGATATGATTCCGTCTCATTCACTGTGGGTATCAGTGAACAGTGACACTGAATGTGTGACGGACCCTTTCAATGTGAAGTTCTGAGGAATAAAGACTTTTTAAGACTCAAAATAAGGCCCTTTCCTCATAATGAGGTACACGTGATAGGTGGTATGCCAGCTCACAAACCCCCAAAAGTTATACGCTCCTTAAATTACCATAGTACTGTTTCGTCTATCGGCACGAACTAAGGGGTTTGGGTATGAATGGTAACATTGTGTGCGATGATAATATCCTGCTATATATTGTAAGACTAATACTTTTTAAACGAACCTACTGAATTATGGACTCAGAAGCAGCGATGGCTTATTAATGGGAAGTTGCAGTTCAGGTTAACATCTGGAATCAGGAGATAAGCAAAGGTAAAGATGTTGCACAAACCCGAAAAAAAACTTGTAAAAACTTTTTTTTTACTTAGTATCGCATACAGAGTTCGTTATGCTTTAGAGAAAGAAATGTGTCATTTATTGTTGGGACTTGCAACGCCCATACCTCTCAGCTTTAGTGCAAGAAATCTGGAGAAAGTCTTAAGTAATGGGGTCAAATGTCCAAAAATAGGGACAGGTTTTAAATATTGCCGTTATGAACTCATAACGTTTCTAGAATAACAGGATCGGTGTTTGGCTTGCATTTTTGAAGGATTTGAAGTCTGAAACTCAAACGTATCTCATTATTTAGCCATTTCAATCCCCAGGGATTTGCTAGAAAACCACACATTTTATGACGAGCAAACCAAAAACATAAGGCAAAAATCTAGACATTTGAAAGGTATGCAACGCCCATGTTCATTCAAAGGACATTGTCAGGGCACTATACCGAGAGACTCGTGAAGTTCGGGTCTCAGTTATGCTGGCTCCCCTTTTTCCAACATGTGGGCGTATAGCCCACTCGGAACTGTCCTGTACTTTGTGACACAAACCACTAAATAATGCCATCGGGTAACACTCAATAATATGGACAATTTTAAAATATCGCTCTTGTAAACTTAGAAAGTTGACAGAATAACAAGTTTTGGATTAGCATGAATTTTTTCGAGGCGCATGAAGTCTGAAACACAACTGTTTTGTCATTATTTTCTGACTTCATTCCTCAATGATTACCCAGAAAAAACTTTTATGAGGAACAGACCAAAAATATGAGGCAAAAATCTGGACATTATGCAACAATCTGAACAATTGAGAGGTATGATAACAAGGTTCACCGCCGGGAGGCTAGCCTTGCCAAAGTTGTTCTTCCACACCTCACATTCACGGGAAATTTAGTGTCCAATCCACCCACGATATAATGTGGGCGAAACTGAAGCACTCGGAGTGATGCGCACCCAGGGAGGAGAGGCAGATTCCGCACAGAATACACCCCAGACGAGAATCAAACTGCGAAGTTCTTACTGCGAAGCGGCAATGCCACTGGCAGCACGCCTGTGGTGCTGCGAACATTATTCCAATTAAAAAGTATCGAAAAGTGAAAACAAAGTTCTTCCAATTTTAATTTCTTTTTCATTTGGCCTGGCAGCATACAGAAACTTAATGTGGTAGCAAATTTGCAGAAGACTGTACTCTCTGTGTTACATTATATTGTTTCAAAATAGTATTTGTGCTGCGTATTTCTTCTTGTTTCTTCTCACGTCAACCACACTAATCCTCAACATCTGTAAAAGTGTCAGCACCGAGGGAATCATGTCACCATCTTTTTTATTGTCATACTCAGGATTATTTCTGTTCCATGCTTTGATAAATTGTATTTGTATTTTATTTTACATTTGCTAATCAAGTAAGTGTCTTGCTGGACGACCATTTTCAGCAATGGCCATCACCAGACCGCAAAGCAGAAAAGCAATAACGTCAATTGCAATCAAGACAAATTACATTATAAATATGCATATTGACATAGATACAAGATTAAATACAATGTAACATTACTGTAAAATGTAACTAATAAAATAATAAACGCCATAGAAGTGTAAGGAATGTGAAAAAACAACGTAAACTCAGAAGATAAAAAAATACAAGAGTGACATATTAAAATAATATAAAACATACAGAGGGATTCGATGGAGCTTCCACGATAATGTTTATCGTGTGCGTGTCGTAAACTCCGCGTAGCTGCGTGCGGTGGTGCGCTCTCATGCGCAAATATGGAAACTTTCATAGTATGCAAATTACAACATAAGTAGATGAATTTCACGTTAATGAAACAAATCAACACGATGGAGCAGTTCAACAACCTCTAAAGAAACCTTATACACTTCGTATCCATGTTGGCCGTGCATTCCAAAACTTTCGAAAAGGAATCTACACAGAAGAGCAAGTAAAAGCTCTTAGATTTGTACAGAACTGCCAGATTCCAACATACCATAATTATACAGGATGGCTGCTAGAAAATTAGCACAACAATCATAATAATTTCGTTTTAAGTGCCATTGACATAAATGCAGCTTTGCTCCCTAACCCCAAATGAAGAATATGCTTGTAAGTAATGCAGGCTGCTAAAATGTGTAAACCTCCATGAAACAGAGTACTATACTGTAATGTACGTATATGCAGGTTGGAGCTAATGGATTACAGTATTCCTTTGTTACAGCATTGGGATCCCATGCAGTTTCCCTGCCTACACTGTTACTAACCATGTAGATTCCGAGCTGTCAGCCTGGTGAACATGTAGTGTGTAGGCACTTCCACAGTGTTAGTGTTGAATGCATGGCAACAGTGAATGCTGACATCTGGGGTGTCAAATTACACTTGCAGAGGTGAACATGTAAGGCTGTGAAGGGTTAAAATGCATGCAAGCAGTGCACAATTCCTAAATTCTGTGTTATCCTCTTTATTGTTCATTAAAATATATTGGATCTGTCTGCATTAATTTAAAATGCATTTTTTAAATTTCGTCCTTGTTTGCGCAATGCAGCGCTTAGTGCAACCACGAGAAACAGAGGAATGAATGACAGGTTTCTCTGTGTTGTTATGTAACTATTCCTGTGGCAGCACACGTATGTGTTAGGGCTGGAATATAGACGGTCCTGGGTTTGACTCCAGGGTGTGCAACCTTTCCTTCACTTTTTACAGTCCATAATCATGGGATCATAGGAAGTTACTAGACTACAGACTCTGAGGCCCTTATATGTTTTACCAAGAGTTTAGCCCATGTTTAGACAAGTCAGCACCCGATGCCCCTGTCCAGCAGGGACATGGGTGGAATCCCAAGGATGTATTTTCTGTTTCCCATCCAGTTATCCAGGTTGCACTTAAAGGGGGTAAAGAGGTACTCTGCTTGAGGTGGAGAGGGAGTTTATTCCACAGATGGGGGAGTCTCTTAGGACACAAATCTGTCCCACCAGCAAGTCCTATTGATATCATAGACCAGGTTGAGGCCGCGCATGGGGGTTACTCAAGTGGAGCTTGATTTGCGGATATGCAGCAGTCCCATCAAGGCGGGGTCCAAGATCGCCTTGTATGCCAGACAGAGGTCATCTCTGAGGAGTCTGTATGAAACTAAGTAAAGGGACAGAACTTTTAGTCTATCTGTATATGGTAGATTTTTGAGGTGCTGGATTTTCCAGGTGAGGAACCTCTGCAGTCTCTCCAGCTGCTGCATGTGCTTTGCGAGGTACATGCAGAATGGGGCATTGTACTCAATAATGGGCCTTATAAGGAAAGAATACAGGGTTGTTATGACCTCCTTTTCCCTGGATGAGATACCCTTACTTATGAGGTGGGCCATGTAGAAAGCTTTCCATACAATGGAAGCAACATGGTGGTCAAAAATCAGGTTGCTGTCAATCTGGGTGCCCAAATCCCTCATGACTGATTGCATGCTTAGGACATTGTTATTAATGTGATCATTTGTGGGGCTGTCACTCTTCCCAAAGGGGATGATGATGCATTTTTTGGTATTCAGCTTGAGGCCTTGTTTCTGGCACCAGTCATTTGTTTGGGTGAGACTCACTTGGAGGATGTCCACATCACTAGGGGAATTAATGACAATACCCCACTGGTTTTGGTCTGCACCTTAGAGGCCCCAAGACCAAACCCTGGGGTACGCTGCTTCTTATGGGTCTACTGCTTGAGGTCGCTTCCCCTATTTTGACTAGGTGAGTTCTATCAGTGAGCCAGTTAGCTACCCATCTGGTAACATATGGATTGATGCCTCAGTGAGAGACTTTATCTATTATGCCTGAGTGGGAAATAGTGTCCATGGCTTAGTGACTCTCAAAAAAGTCGACCAGATTTAACAGACATGATCTCCCTTTAATGAAGCCAAACTGTGTGGAATCAAGTGTTTAGAGGTTGCCAATGTCCTTGTTAATGAGGTCCATGATAATCTGTTCCATGGCCTTGCAGATCAGGCTAGTTAGGTTGATGGGTCTATAATTTCCCAGATCGGTGGACACTACCTTTCTGCAAAGGGATGACAGTGGCTGCCCTCCACTCAGCTGGGACAAAGCCAGTATTCAGACTTTAGTTGAATAGGGCACCTAATGGTGCTGCAAGTTCCTGCCTGAGTTCATGTAGGATGCAGCCTGGGATGTCATTGGGTCTCATGGAGGCTATATTTTTTGCCTAAGAGAGAGCATTGATGACCTGTTCCCTAGATATAAGGGGAAGGGGGCAGATACTGGGAATGTCCTGATTTACTGATTGGGGGGGGGGGGGCAGAGGGGTGAAGTTTTCACTGAATCTGTCAGCCAGCAAGTTTGCTATATCTGTGGCATTTATATATGTGGTGTCCTTGACCACTAGTTCTGAACAGATCTAGGTGCTTCTTTTGAGATTGCAGACATATATGAAGAAGGCTTTATGGTTGTCTCTATTAGATGTGGCCAATTTGGACCTGAAGTTTGCTTTGGAGGATTTCACTAGTGCTCTTATTTGCTTGTTGAGGCTAAAGAGAGATTGCTTCCAATTGGGCACCTGCTCCTTCTTGGTCCTGGACAGCAATTCTTTCCTTTTGTTATAGAGTTTATTTATTTCTGATATCCACCAGACAGGTTTACTCTTCCTTGCAGAGGGTGATTTAGTCCTGTTGGGTATTCCTGATTCCATGCATCTATATAAATGCTTGTATAGTGCTTTGATATAGTTTTTGGATACTGGTTCCATTTCCTAGAGAGAGGGCTGTGAAGCTGTTTGTGCCATCCCTCAGGAGGTTGTAATCAGCTTTAGAGAAGTTTTTTTGTTTGACCCTAGCTACAGGGGGGTCGGGGGAGAATGTGACTTCGAATGTGACTGCTTTATGGTCAGATCATACCAGGGAGGATGATACTGCAGGGATGCTGTAGTGGTTACTCATGTCGGTTAATACCAAGTCAAAGATATTATCACCACTTGTGGGAGTATCGACTAGCTGTCCCAAAGCATTTGCATTAACAAAATCGAGAAATCTCTGAGCATTTGTGTTCTGGCATGAGTTGTTCTTCCAGTCTATGTTTGGGTAGTTAAAGTCACTCAGCATCAGGGTAAAGGGTTGAATCTCAATAGATTCAGAGGTTCAGATAGGGGGATTGGGCATCTTGAGTCAGATTTGGGGGCAGGTAGCTAACTATAATTTGTACAGGGGTCTTGTCAATGGTTAACTGCACCTGGAGTGTCTCCTGTTTGTCATACTGTATGACCAGCCTGAAGGTTTGTATGTCTTTAATATATATTGAAACTCCACCTCCTTTGGCTTTACTGCCCACAGTTTGGGGTCTGAATGTATGATAGGATGAGTAACCAGGTAAGCCTGGGGTGCTCTCCGCATCTCTGAACCAGGTTTCTGTGACTGTGCAGATGTCAGCATTTTCCATGGTTAAGAATGCTTGCAATGAGTGCAGTTTCATGTTTAGACTCCTAGCATTAAGCAGCATAACCTTTAATTTGCTTTTTGTTGAAATTTTTATGTTGGTAGTTTTAACCTCATCACTTTTCCTAAAAATGCACTATGGGGGAGGCAAGGGCCTTTGCCAGAAGCCTGAAGCCCAAGTGAGACAGATGCAGACCATCTCTGGCAAAGCATAATGGTCTGTCGATCATATCTTCCCAGGTTGCCAGGTACTGGATCCCCCTGGAATGACACCAGAAACTAAGCCAATTGTAAAAGTCAATCAGTTTCTGTTTGTATTGAGGCATCATTCTAGGTGACAGAAGAATGCTGCTTAAGGCTAGGCACATATCCGCCTGGAACACATATTCAGCAAGTTCAATGATGTCTCTCTTCATATAGTACAGGGAGGTATGACTCAAGTCATTCACTCCAACATGAACTATGACAGAGTCTAACAGTACCTGTTGTTAAGAGACTTGAGTGTGTATGTGATATGGCAGATTCTGACCCCTAGCAGACAATTAACCATGACTTTCTCCTTATCCAGCCTGGTGAGAAGCACATCTGTGTGTCTCACAATGGAGTCTCCTATGACTAATATGTTGGATTTATGGTTAAGTTTTAGTGGCGGTGAGACACAGGTGTGTGAACTCTGCATGGTATGTGGTGTGGAGGACTGTGGAGATCGCTTGTGTTTTTTCCCCGGATGTCTCCTTTGTTTGGGTATATTCTTATTGAGGACCTCCGCATATGTGGGCGTGTGTTGTGTAGGTGTGGGTGGTGTTTGAGGTGCAGTGGTTGTGTTGACAACCTTCTCAGTGTCAGATATACTGGCTTGTGAGGAAGAGAGCATAGACTCTAGGTTCCTAATGTAATAGCATCTCACGCAAATTGTGTTCCTTGGTAGTGGTAGTAGTAGATGGTTGTCTGTGTACAAAAGGCAATTGCTACACTGTCTCAGGATGCCCATCTAAACCAGACTGGTGGGAGAAACTGTAGGAAATTGTCCATCCATATTTGTCAGAATCTGAGGGAGAAAGGCCAGGGAGAGCTAAGGATAGCCCTAAAGCCCAAGTGCTTAAACCAAAACTAGGAGGCTTAGAATAACACTTACAATTTAAACAGGCTATAAACTACCAGTAATACATGCAACGGAAAATATGCAATTGAACACTTTAGAGAACAAGCAGCAGCAAGTAGCAGAAAAAGCAAGATGAAATAATAGAATAGGAGGAAGAAACACAAATACAATAAAAGCAGCTGAATAAAGTGATTTTTTTTTCTTGTTTGTTTGCTAGTAAAGTGGAAATAGAGACAGAAGGAGCAGAAGATAATTCAAGGTTAAGAAATTAAGGGGTTTCACCTTCCCAAATGATCTCTGTATTAGGTAGAATGAGCTAATGAGATGGGAATGGGAGGAGTGTCCCAGATAAAATTTACAGTAGGGTTAGGCAACAGCAAATGCCACCAACTTTAAGAACACAACAGCAGTTGAGTGGGAGGGTGGGATAAACAAAAATACAACCAGAGGTCAGCAAATATATAAGTGCAGACAGAAAAGTAAATAATTCAGTCAGGCAAATAAATAAAACCAGTGCAGTACTGTTAATCAAATAAATACAACCAATGCAGTACTGTTAAGCAAATAAATAAAAAAAGTGCAGTGCTGATAAAAAAAGTACTGAGCAGTTAAAGTGCAAAAAATACTTATGTCAGCTCTGTAATTCCAGATTGTTTAATAAACACTCTCACTCAGGCATAATGGAGCTTCTAGCAAGATAAGCAGAAATTCACACAAAGGTAATATTTTTATACCAGCAAGAAAAAAGGACGCTTCCAAAGCCACACCTTGAGGCAATTAGATAACACAGAAGCTGTTTGACCAGATTTTCCACTCTGGAATGAGCACACAAAGGACCCCCCCCCATGTGGAACCAATTAGTCAAACTAAAGTGCTGTGCCAAATGCCTTAGAACAAAAATACAAAATATCAGCAATGATCAGGAAACAATCATTCAACCAGAGGTCAGCAAATGTATAAATGCAGACACAGAAAAGTAAATAATTCAGTCACTCAAATAAAAACAGTGCAGTACTGTTAAGCAAATAAATAAAAAAAAAAATAGTGTAGTGCTGATAAGAAACACTGAACAGTTAGACAATGTGCAAAACATATACTTATGTCAGCTCTGTAATTCCAGATTGTTTAAGAAATACTCTCAGTCAGTCACAATGGAGCTTCTAGCATGGGCAATGTCCCAAGACTGGGGGGAATATCAATTTTGCCTATGCTTATTTATGCAAAGGTGCACAAAGGTGTATGGAGGTGTGCATAGCTGCATATAACGCACTAATGACCAAGCAACAGACATGTTTAATACATGCTATTTACAGCATAAGCAGGTGAATTGCATGTTAATCAACCAATCCAACATGATGGAGCTGTTCAATAATGTATAAAGTATCCATTTAGCCTCCATCCTGTTTTTTCCTTGCTCCTTCAATATCATTGGAGTAGAGGCAAGTAAATTGTAACTGACACAATGCTAGGGGATCCTGCAGCTATTCTACATCTGCATGTGTTAGAGGCTGAAGCCAATGCTGCTGGTGCTGCTGACAGTTGGCCTAGGCAGAGAAGGAGAAGAGTGTTCAGGCTAAGGGTAACCTTCCAGGTGCAACATGAACTGGAGATTGTAGAGTGCTACAGGGAGGACAGGGACACATCACAAGAACTCTGTGAGCTCTGCCACCCTCTACTCAGAGCCAAAACCAACTGAAGGCAACCCATCTGGGTGGAGAACCCATCCGGGCGGAAACTAAGGTATGTGTAGCCCTTAGAATATTATCTACTGGTGTTTTTCAAAGACCAACTGGGAACATGATGAGTGTGTCACAAGCATCAGCCTCCAGGATCCTCCACCAGTTTCTAGATGCTATGCTCATACATGCCGGTGAGCACATATTTTTTTCCCATAGTCCTGAAGAGAGGGCTAGCGATATGCAACTGTTTCACTGTATAGCACACTACTCTGAAGTACTGGTTGCCATAGATTGTACTCATGTAGACATTAAGGCACAACCTGCTGAACAGGGTAGAATCTACATTAACCGCAAAGGATATCACTCCATCAACTGCCAAGTCATGTGTAATACCCAAAGATTTATCTTGAATGTGAGTGTTGGCAACCTTGGCAGTTATCATGACTCCCATATCTGGCATACATCACAGCTGTACCAGATGTTTGCTAGGGGGACATCCCACAGGGCCAATTCCTGCAGGATGCTGGCTATGCCCTAGAACTGTGGCTGATGACAACCATGAGAAGTGCTCACCCACCCACGGTAGAATGCCATAATGAGGCACATGCTCAAATTCAAAACATCATCGAGCGTGTGAAAAAAAAACAAAAGGAAAAACTGTTGCAAAACATGAAGATGCCAAACAGGAACAAAAGGATGAGCTACTCCACAGTAAAAAATGCACCTATTCAGGCCAAATTCAATAAAACCAATTCTGGACTTTATTGAAGAAAATAAAACAAATGATAAGCGCTTTCATCCTGACCACTTCAGAACTTCATCAGATAATGAATTAATTTACACAAACCATTTATATACTACAGAGGGAACTGGGTAAAACAATCATTACAAGTTAATAAGTTATTTAAAATGACACACCCCCTTAAAGAAAAATCATGTAAAAACCATGAAAACTGGTTAAAATGCATAAATAAATGTGGAAATTCAAGTTGTATTCTAAAAACATAATAAAATATATAATTTAATAGTACAGAAGAAGTATAATTTTTTTTAAAAGAAACACTGTTATCTTTCTAAAGCTTTTAGTTTCAACAGAGAGCTAATGGATATGTGTTCATTTAAGCCTGGCCAACTTGATGCATTGAGACGCAGTTGCCAGTAAACCTCTCTCCTTTCTAACAAAAGTGACCAGGCACCACCTCGAGGTTCTGTTTTAATATTGTCAATGACAGTGAAATGAAACGAGTGACCAGAATTTTCCATAATGTGTTTACTCAGTGCATTTGTATCTTTTTTGATTTTATATCATACAAATGTTCGTAAATTTAGTTCTTTAATTTACGGTCAGTTTTTCCAATGTAAAAACAGCTACAACAGTTACTGAGGGCACAATAAATAATCTTTTCAGATCCACAGTTATCTTTTTGATGTAATTTCACTTCAATGTTGTTTATCAGAAAAATCCCCCCTTCCTTAATGTGTTTGCAATATTTACACATGCCACACTTTTTCATGTGCCCAACATTATTCACTCCCTTTGGTTTCATCTCAAAAATGTTTTTTAAGTTTCTGCCTTTCTTGAATACTATGGTGGGGTGTGAATCAATGAAAGGTCTAATGGCATTCTCTTGGTTTAGAATGATCCAATTCTTTTCCAAGATTTTCCTTAATGCAAAACTGTCATTGGTATATATAGTAATAACATATGTCTTATAGTCCCTTTTAAGTTCTTGATTCTGCACACTTAAAGACTGGGTGAAATTATTTGTATTGGTGATGTTGTTATCAGTGTCTGTTATTAAGTGGCTAAAATGCCCTCTTTCCCTTTTATTTACTACCTCTAACATAATGTCAGTAATAAACTTGCACGGATAGCCTCTTATTGAAAACATGGCTTTCACATTGTCACATTCGCTAAGGAAATCATCCATAACAGATACCATTCGGGCCGCCCTCACAAATTGTCCCTTTACAATAGCTTTTTTTCTGTTTCATTGGATGTGTACTTGAAAAATGAAGTAAGGAGTTGGAATAGGTTTCCTTTCTGTATATTTTTGAAACAAATTTGGTGTTGGTGTGACCTTTAATGAGAAGAACATCTAGGAAAGGCAGCTGGTCCATACTGTAGTTGTGTGTGAATTTCAAGAAGGTGGTGGTGGAATTCATGTATGATATTAAATCTACTATATGTTCTGGGGGTCCATCCAACAAAATAAAGATATCATCCAAAAAAAACAGGTGTAGCATTTTACATGCTTAAATATTGGACTGTTGAAAAAAAACGTCTTTTCCCACTGGGTTACAACAATGCTTGCATATAGACCCCCACATGAGGAACCCATCGCTATACCCTCCTGTTGCAAATAGATTTCATGATTAAAAAGAATACATTTCTTTTTCAATACAAGTTCAAGTAGGTGTGCATATACGTGAACTTTGTTGTGCTCAATGCCTTTTTCATATATGTATTCTGAAAACCATTCTAAACCTGTATTATGTGGAATGATAGAGTATAAGTCTTTGATATTGATGGTTAAAAAGACATAATGGGTTTGAAATGGAGTGTTGTTGATGAGATGTAAGAAACTCCATGAGTCCTAACATATGTGGGTTTCAGAAAAGACCAGTTCTTTAAGCCTAGTGTATAAAAGTTTTGCAAGAGGGTGGGTGATAGAACCTTTTTCATCCACAATGGGTCTCATGGCTGGTTGGTCAAGGTTCTTATGAAGTTTTGGTAACCCAAACATCACAGACATTTTGGGATATGACACAGTAAGATAATTTAACTCATCACTGGTAATGGACCCCTCAATAAACAAATCATGTAAATCATTTCAAATTCTATTATAAGCTGTGTGTAATTCATTAAGGGAGGATTTAGCATATGCCTTCCCATTCAGAATGTGCAACATCTGTTAGCATAATCAACCTGTTTCATAAGAACTACACATCCACCCTTGTCGGGTTTCATTATTCTAACCAAATCAAGAATGCTTTTAATGTCTTGTAGTATGGTCTCCACATCATTGTCCATCTGTCTTTTTTGATTAATCCTTAAAAAATTACGGATATCTAGTTCATATGTAAATAAGTTATTAACTTTTAATGATTGTTTTACCCAGTTCCCACTGTACTATATAAATGGTTTGTGTAAATTAATTCATTATCTGACGAAGTTCTGAAATGGTCAGGACGAAAGCACTTATAATTTGTTTTATTTTCTTCAATAAAGTCCACAACTAGTTTTATTGAATTTGTCCTGAATAGGTGCATTTTTTTTTACTGTGGATTGGCTCATCCTTTTGTTCCTGTTTGGCATCATAGAGCATGTGCTTGGGCTTCTGAAGTCACAGTTCCAGTGCATAAATATATCCATTGGAGCCCATGCAGTAAAATCCATGCACATGTACACAAATATTCACCAGTATGTGCTGTGCTCCACAATCTGATCCTGCAGAAACAACTGCAGCAGAATCAGCAAGGGGAAGGGGCACACATCCTCCCACCAATGCCTAGGTCACCAGAGCGACAGTTAGAGGAGGACTCGAAGGAGGAACCCCCAGCTGCTGTCCCTGTAGGCAGACATAGGCATGTTCAGTATGCCCTTGCTTTGGCTAACAGACAATGCATAGCACATTCACTGACCACCTGGAAACCTAATACCTTTCTCCTACTCACATACATATAGTAAAATTGATGCCAGGCAACTCACACAAACTTTACCTCCCCATGTGTTGGCTGTGTACTACTTGCATCAGACAGAGTCAGCCCTGAACTAAATGTGTGCCAACTGCTGCATTTGCAAGGTAAGTCCTGAAACTAGAGTGTATCCTTTAATAATATTATGGCATAGCCTTGTATTTCCTAACTTGGGTCAGTAAGCAAGTAAATAGTGGTGGATTTGTACAGACAGTACCTTAACATGTGACATCAGACACTTATATTACTTATATTTGTCCATTAGTAATTAGTAGGCCACAGGCATGAAAGATTCACACAGTCATACATGTGAAGAATTCTGATGTTCCCTACATGGCCTCAGTTTAGCATCGTACCTTAGTACTTATAAATCACTAAAGACAGAAGTTAGAAAGTGATAAAACACATTGCAGTTTCAGACTTCAGACTTGTTTGTGTCATAACAGTGACTGAGCCTTGATCCACCCAAAAGAGAAGTGTACCCATGTTCCTGTCCTAACAGTAACTCAGCTATTTGACCCCCAAAAGAACAGTTTATGTGTGTTTGTGCCATCCAACCTGGACTTCATTTGTTGGCAAATGCATATCATATTATCTTTTCCTATAAGTCTTCTTTTAATTTCTGTTTTGCATGATGTGCCGCATCCCAACAAACATTTGGCTAAGTTTATCTTGTTTGTACGATAAGTTTATCTTGTTTGTACGATAAGTTTATCTTGTTTGTGGAAACAGGGGAAACCAGATTTCTTAGAAAGCAGACACCCAAAAATAGCAAACAGATACATTCAATTAACGCTATAGTAGCAAGCATTAGCAATGTGCATCGTGTTTGCACACTGCTTCCCTGCACGCAAACAGGTCTAGCTCGCATGTGTGTACACTTTGTTAACCGTAGTGTAAATCCAATCCTCGTTGCACTATGGAATTGTATATATATATATATATATATATATATATATATATATATATATATATATATATATATTACTATTGCTGTTTATTGTCCAGTTCCTTTGTATCACATAAAACATGTGGAAACAATGCAAACTAAAGGCACAATATAATATAATATTATAGTATATTATTTTATATAATATAATATATTAAAATATATAATATAATAATATATTATGTTATTTACAATACATTCATTTGTCCCCTCCCCCGAAAACCACCCCAAACAAGTACTACAACACTGAGGTCTCATTACCGTTTCCACACATAATTCAGCCACAATGCAAAGTGTTATACATAATGCTGTGTGCTCACTCATGGATAGGGCCACTTGGTGGTGCTCACAGACCTGCTCTGCAAAACTCAAACAGCCAAGTATGCTCAGTAAAGTTATTTGTGTTGTTACACAGCTAGGCTTCCAAACTGCCTAC
Organism: Protopterus annectens; assembly: GCF_019279795.1. Classification (NCBI taxonomy): domain Eukaryota; kingdom Metazoa; phylum Chordata; order Ceratodontiformes; family Protopteridae; genus Protopterus; species Protopterus annectens. Next base: position 1,265,646,064 of record NC_056746.1, read on the forward strand.
TGCTATTAGGCTACTAGCCTCAGATAACACTATGAAGCAATGTATCTATACAGCCTCCCAACCTCTTATCTCCCACATAGCCTGTCAATATCATCTATTATAAGTTCACCTGCAGTCCTGATAAAATTAGATGTGCCATGCCACATGTGATAAGTACTATGTTCTGTAGTCTCTGTCCTTAGATATGTTGAGGTTCTATTCTCAATGTAGTCACGTGTGTGTGTGTGCACACACGCATGTGTGTGTCTAAACAGAAGTACAGAGGTATATATCCCACAGTTAGCTCTCCAGTAGCCTGCATTTTTTTTGAGACTTACAAATGCCTACGCATACATATTTCATGCAGGTGTCCCAACCTCTTGTCTCCCAATGGCCTGTCATTATCATCTACTATAAGGTCACCTGCAATCCTGTTAAAATCAGACTTGTGCCATGGCACATGCAATAAGTACTGTGTTCTGTAGTTAGTGTCCTTAGATAGGGAGGGTTTCTATTCTCACTGCAGTCAACTGGGTGTGTCTGGGTCTATGCAGAAGTATGTATCCCACAGTTACCTCTCCAATGACATAGCTTGCCAGTTTTTTGAGACTTGCACAAGTCTACACATCAATTTCATGTAGGCCTCCCACCCTCTTGTCTCCCACATGGCCTGCCAATGTCATCTACTATAAGTTCACCTGCAGTCCTGTTAAAATCAAACTTGTGCAGTGGCGTGTGTGATAAGTACTGTGTTCTCTAGTCTGTGTACTTAGGTAGGGGGTCTATTCACACTGCAGTCGCGCGTGTGTGTGTGTGTGTGTGTGTGTGTGTGTGTGTGTGTGTGTGTGTGTGTGTGTGTGTGTAAGCTGTTGCTGGACTTTACAATGAGCCATTTACAGCAGCCTGTGGGACACTGTAATCTTGCTTGGACAAACACGTCTGTCATTACTAGGTTGTACAGTAAGCAAAAGAAGCTGCTGTCTATAAATATAAAAGTGAGAACCCAGACCTGGAAGACCACCATCCTCAGCCTAAACAAGCAAATAAGACAACGTGTGCAATCTCTAACCCCAACCCTTATTTTCCTTTTTTTTCTTTTCCATACAGCACAGCAGGGTAAGCCTGGCCCACACAATCCACCTGCCCCCACTCCACTGCTATGGCACCAAGGCCCAGCACATCTGAACCGAAAGCTGGTAGCACCCCTTCTGCTGCCCCTGCACTACCTGGCCCCTCAGGTACTTCTGCCCCAGAGGACAGGCTTGTGGTTCCCTCCAGGAGCAGTGGCAGAGTGAGTGATTTTATCACCTAAGAAGAACTGCCGGGGATGGTGCATAGGATTGTGTGCTGCACTGTGGCCACACACCTATGCCAGATGGAGACACTGCTCTCCATCATTGTACTTAAAAACAATTTGCAGATGTTAGACACTGCAGCCATTGGTGCAATGAGGTGACAGTGATGACAGTTCAGTGGGTGAGGACTTGATTCTTACTGTCACCCAGCTTGACGTCCATAGGTTTGCAAGGTCTGCACCCTTACCCCAACCATGATGCTCACACACCTCTTGTGTTCCTCACTATCCCTGTCTCTTGTCTTTAATGTCCTGTTTGCCAGCAATTGCTTCCTCACCTTGCCAAATTACCTGCCTCAGACATACCTGTGTCCCTTCCCCAACATTCCTCTGTCTCTTCAAAAAAAAAAAAAATAGGGCACCTGTCCCCCCCAAAAAAAATGGTTCCATACACAGATTTCCATGATACACACATGTCTACTTGACACACTTGATTTGGTCCAATTGGCTATACAACATGATTATGTTGTTGTCACCTCTCTCTGTCTCTCTCTCTCTCTGGAGGTGAAAGTCCAAATTCAGCTAATCTTCTGTACATATGATCATTTTTTTCAAGGCACATTCTCAGTATACATCATATATTCACAATACATACATGTGTTGTCCACCCCTCCCAAGCGATAAAACCCTGGGAGCTCACTATTTTTTACACACATATCTCAACCACACAAAGTATAATATATAATGTGTGCTCCCTCATGGACAGGGACAGTCAGTGGGCCTGACAACTTTAGTTTGCTAAATTCAAACATTGGACTATGCTCAATAAGGGTACTTGTGTTTTTACACAGCTAGGCTTCTACGCACCTAGGAGACACTGTACAGTTAGGCTACTGGCCTCATATGAACCTATAAATCTATGTGCCTATGCAGCTCTCACAACCTGTTGTCCCCCACATGGCCTGCTGATGTCATCTACCATTAAATTGGGTCTATATTGGATCACCGAATGCTTAAAAAAGTGAACGGTGTTTAATCGACCCTATGTAAGTGAAAGCTTACAATTTCGAACTGTCAGAACAGCGATTTTTTTCCTAGGCAAAAAAATCGCTGTTCCAAAAACAAAAAAAAAAGCACTTTACACATTGTATTAAGTGGGGGGCTTCACCCCCTCATACCCCCCCTACTTAAATATACCAACTCCGAGACCACACTACAGTGCTGAAAATGGCAAAGTAATAAAGCGGACAAGCAAAATCTTTCCCAGGGAAAGAATTTGCTCAAAAGCCGCTTCGATATTTTGCCATTTCAGGCTTTTGAGTTCAACCAAGATGCACTCGAAAAAATACGTCTTCAGTCTTCTAATAGGGAAGCATTAAATTCATCTGCAGCCATACAAAAGTCTGACTACTGCCGTAGTGCTTGCATTAAGTACTAAGTTAATAATAAATGCAGGAACAAAATAAAACTGATAAAACTGATATAAATACTTGCTAGGCTGAAAACAAAAGTAAACCAAGGATATTAGCATAAAATCTATTTATTCACCACTTTCGTCCAACCAGACTTCATCAGAAATACAAATGGAATAAATTTCAAATCATGCTTAAATACTCTAAACATAAATAGGTGCTCACATCTGAAATGAATGAAGTAATTATTCAATAAAATGCTTAAAAAGACAATGCATAAAATAAAACAAAACTAAAAATGCTTCTTTATTTAGCAGCTTTAACATAATAATTTAATAAAAAAAATGATATTAATAGCATCATTTAAACCTGGGGAAATGTCAGCTCTTAACTTTATTTGCCATCTAGTTTCTCTCTGTTCAAAATAATTTTTGAAATTCCCCCTCTTAAGCTTAAATCTCCCTGTTCCAGGACAGAAAATATATATATTTTTAAATGACTGCATTCAATGCTATGTCGATACAAAGCATTCTTACTGCCTTTGTTTTTAATACTGTTAATATGTTCCCTAATTCTAATATATATAGGAGCCTAGTGGTCATCCCAACATAAAATTTTGAACAACTGTTGCAAATCACAATATAAACAACACCAAGGCTCTTGGAAGAAAAATAGCCTGTCACCCGTATGGTTTAGGGCAGATGTGGTAAGTCTATAAAGGGCCCTACCGAAATATACCTGCACATACTGCATGTATGACATTGGCGCATGCCATGTGCTTTACTAATCACAATAGTATTAGCAACAAATGAGTCCCTGCTTGCCCTTTTCCAACAAACTTTTTAAATTAAAATCATTCCTATACACAAAACTGTGCGTAATGCCCACACATTTCATTAAATCGTGATTGCCTTTAACAATTCTCCAATTTCTTAAAATAAGATTTTTAATAATATGTCCATCAGTAGTCATGGGCATTCCAAGACTCAAATGTCTCACATTAAAAGGAACACTATTGATGGACGTAAGAACAAGTACTTTTTTAAGAATGGCAGGATACCTATCTTCTCTTCTGTCCCATACATATTGTATCTGTTCATCTAATAAATTTTCATCATAACCTCTATATATAAATAATTTCTTAATGAATTGAAACTCCTCAGTGGTCATCCTACTGGCTACGATAAATTGGCCTTTAGGGATGTTATTTTTAATATGCTTCAAATGTTGACTGGAGTAATGTACATAGCTGTTCATAAAAGTAATTTTACTATGAATGCTGCTGCAGAATATATTGTTGACATAGTCCCATTCTAAATGGACATCTAAATAATTAATGGATGTACCTACTGACGGTTGAACAAAAAATAATGATTAGTTAAAATAATATCCAACAAATTACAATAAACATTAATAACAGTAATTTCTTGATCAGATATAACATCCAAAGTAAAAATAACAAGTTTCTCAGGATCAAAAGTTACAGTTTCACTGAACAGCCTTATGGTTTCTAAAAAACTCCAAGAGTTTTTGAGAAAAGACTCCATTGAATGAACAAAAGGCTGTAAGAAATAATCAACCGTGATAGAAATGCCTTCAGTAACATAGTTAGGAGCTGAAATAATAGGTCTAAAAGGAGGGTCGACCTGGATCTTGTGAGTCTTGGGTATGCCAAATAGTACACCTACCCTAGGATTCTCAATTTGACAGTAATTGTACATAACTTTACTTAAATCTCCAGCCAATAAACTATCATATAAAAAGTTGGAAATCTACTTATAACATCAACAAATGTCTGTACAACATGCTTTTTTATATTCACATTCATTAGCCAACATTTCTTCAGTTTTCAAAATGTACTCATCTTGTTCCATAATGAATAATGTTCCTCCCTTGTCACTTTTTATTATTTGTAGAGACTTGTTACTACATAAATCTTTCACGGCTGTTCTAAGTTCTCTATTCAAATTATTATGTAACTTGAACATTTGACCCTTGTTAGCAGTTAAAGCATCTCTCAGCTCATTTTCACAGGCTGATTCAAATACTTCTAAAGCATGATTTAACAGTGGGTTGTAGCCGGAAGGCTTAACTAAAATACTTTCATTACAGTTAACATCTTTTAACAGATAACACAAATTTAACTTTCTGGTGTACTTTTTAAAATCTAAAATAATGTTAGTAATTTCCTCTCTCATTGCAGGTGCAAAATTAATGCCTAACCTTAACACTTCGATACGATATCTATTTAAATCAAAGTTAGACAAATTTAAAATGTCTTTTATATCTGTGAAACTCAAAAACCAGGCACACGACCTTGGACAGCCCAAAAAACAATTCCACTCTTCTAATGAGTTTTTTTAAGCACTTTCATCCACCTTTATTTACATGAACTTCCTCAGAAAAGTTGTACATGGAAAAACTGTTATTTAAATACCATTATCACAGGAAATTATGTCACTTAATGAAAAAGTTAATTAATTAAACCATCCTTAAAACACATAAAATATTACATGTTTAAATTCTCCTTATTTTCAAAATACTCAAAAAACTTTTTGACAAGTTAAAAAGTCTTTACAAATGTCTAAATATAGAGTATAAAAAATTAACTCTGATGTCTTCTATCATTTATATGTAAAGATTTTAAAAAGTTTGAATTTTTTATCTTGGAAGGGGTTAAGAAGGGACTCTTTTTAGGGGATTTAAATAACATCCTAGAATGTAAGGAATCACTTTGGCAATTGGTGTTTGGAGCTGACCAAACACCAGGGCTCAATGAAGTTATAAATTTAAAGTGTTTTTTAATGTATAGATAGTTTTTATAAATGATAGAAGACATCAGAGTTAATTTTTTATACTCTATATTTAGACATTTGTAAAGACTTTTTAACTTGTCAAAATGTTTTTTGAGTATTTTGAAAATAAGGAGAATTTAAACGTAATTTTTTATGTGTTTTAAGGATGGTTTAATTAATTAATTTTTTCATTAAGTGACATCATTTCCTGTGATAATGGTATTTAAATAACAGTTTTTCCATGTACAACTTTTCTGAGGAAGTTCACGTAAATAAAGGTGGATGAAAGCGCTTAAAAAACTCATTAGAAGAGTGGAATTGTTTTTTGGGCTGTCCAAGGTCGTGTGCCTGGTTTTTGAGTTTCAGAGTTTTGCTATTAGAACGTGTCTTTTATATCTGTATTGTACCTTACTCGTTGTCCGTTGACAAGTCGGACGCCTTCCGACCCTTCTTGCGTGTTGTCATGTGCTTTGCTTTCATTTGTTTCTGTTCATTTTTGAAAACTAAAAAAGTTTTTGGTTTTGCACCAAGTTCCTTGTTGTTGTCGCTGTTGTTAATAGATGGTGTTTTGTCATTTTGTCTTGTAGCATAATTGAATCAGCCATAGTATTCACTACAAATGTAGAACCCTCCATGTTCCTTTTGGATATTGAATATTTTAGAGCGTATTTAAACAGATTTACTGATCAAGAAACTACTGTTATTAATTTTTATTGTAATTTGTTGGATATTATTTAACTAATCATTATTTTTTGTTCAACCGTTAGTATTAAAAACAGGTTCAAGGTATAGCCATGGGGTCTCCTGTAGCTCCTTCCTTCGCTAACATAGTTATGGGGTGGTTGGAGCATCACACTTAAAAATCTTATTGTAAAATATTTTAAGTTTTATATTATAAAAATGTTTTTGATGACCTGGTATTTATTATGGAAGGGGGACAAAATGAGGTAGAGTTATTTGTTAAACAACTTAACTTGAGTTCCTCTTTGTTAGTAGGTATGTAGGTACATCCATTAATTATTTAGATGTCCATTTAGAATGGGGCTATGACAACAATATATTCAACAGCAGCATTAATAGGAAAATGACTTTTATGAACAGTTATGTACATTACTCCAGTCAACATCTGAACCATTTTAAAAATAACATTCCTAAAGGCCACTTTATCAGAGCCAGTAGGATGACCACTGATGATCATTCTCTGGCTAAGGAGTTTCAATTCATTAAGAAATTATTTATAGATAGAGGTTATGATGAAAATTTATTAGATGAACAGATACAATACGTATGGGACAGAAGAGAAGATAGGTATCCTGCCATTCTTAAAAAAGTACTTTTTCTTACTTCCAACAATAATGTTCCTTTTAATGTGAGACATTTGAGTTTTGGAATGCCCATGACTACTGATGGACCTATTATTAAAAATATTATTTTAAGAACTTGGAGAATTGTTGAAGGCAATCACAATTTAATAAAATGTGTGGGCATTAAGCCCAGTTTTGTGTATAGGAATGATTTTAAACATTTTGTTGGAAAAGGGCAGGGACTCATTCATTGCTAATACCATTAGGATTAGTAAAGCACATGGCATGCACCAGTGTCATACATGCAGTATGTGCAGGTATATTTTGGTAGGGCCCTTTATAGACTTGCCACATCTGGCATATACCATACCGGTGACAGGCTATTTTTCTTGCAAGAGCCTTGGTGTTGTTTATATTGCTATTTGCAGCACTTGTTCAAATTTTATGTTGGGATGATTACTAGGCTCCTATATATTAGAATTAGGGAACATGTTAACAGTATTAAAAACAAAGACAGTAAGAATGCTCTGTATAGACATAGCATTGAATGCAGTAATTAAAAAAAAATTCTGTCCTGGAACAGGGACATTTAAGCCTAAGAGGAGGGAATTTCAAAAATTATCTTGAATAGAGAAAAACTAGATGGTAAATAAAGTTAAGGGCTGACATTTTCCCAGATTTAAATGATGCTATTAATATCAAATTTTTTTAAAAGAACACAGAGTATATGTTAAAGCTGCTAAATAAAGAAGTATTTTAGTTTTGTTTAATTTTATGCATTGTCTTTTTAAGCATTTGATTGAATAATTACTTCATTCATTTGAGATGTGAGCACCTAGTTATGTTTAGAGTATTCAAACATGGCTTGAAATTCATTCCATTAGTATTTCTGATGAAGTCTGGTTGGACGAAAGTGGTGAATAAATAGATTTTATGCTAATATCGTTGGTTTATTTTTGTTTTCAGCCTAGCAAGTATTTATATCAGTTTTATCAGTTTTACTTTGTTCCTGCATTTATTATTAGTTTTTTTGTGTGTTTTGCTATGGCTGAAACACAGGGAGACCCTTTAATGGATGTCAGGACTTACACCATCCAAGGGACTCCAGAACATAATGTGACTCAAGTTTTATTAAAGACTGTGGTGGATATCCAGAAAACTTTATATCTACTGCTAAGTGAACGTTCCTGTGAAGAATATATTGCTTCATGGTCTGAAGATGATGCTGATACTGTCGTTGAGGTGAATACCAGAGGACAGCATATTTTTCCACCAAGAAGTAAGGAACCAGTGGAAGAGAGGGCTGCAAAGCCAAATAAGATCTATTCTAACATCACAGCAGTTCTAAATAATGGTGAGGATCCCTTCATTAATACAAAGAGACTGTGTGATCCTGTTGATTTAACTGAATACAGAGAGAAGTGTGACATTTTGAACAAGTTGTTGAAAAAATACAAAAGTATTGACATTAAAAGTAAGTATTTTCTTAAATGTATCAAATTAAACATCATACCAAAGGGAATCAGGCTTTTTAAGTGTTCCAATGGTCTTAATGAGCAAGATCCTTTTTTACAACAAACTTAAAGAGTTTTTTAATGAAGCTGGCATTAATTTTCTCAAGTTACTTATAGAACGTAACAGCAATACTATGAAAGATCTCAAGGAAGAGATCTTTATGGTCAAACAAGCTATAGAGACTAAGTTCCAGTTTGTCTTTTGTGAAAGATTTGAGTACTTTCTTATGCTTCAAGATGTAGAACAACATGAGAAAGCAGTTATTACAAGAAAAAACAACAAATTAAATGGGGATCTGATGGCGTATGAGGCTGACAATGCTTATTCTATGTTTGTTTTAAACAAAAATAAGAACTCTTTGTTCTTTAACAAATGCATGGGTTTCTAAGGAGGTCCACCTTAAACAGCATGGACCTACTCGGCCCGCCTCTTTTGCTGACGTTGTCAGGAGTGAATCAGCCCCAAAAGCTTTTTCTTATCAGAAACGGAACATGGAGGGTTCTACAGATGTAGTGAATACTACAGCTGATTCCATTATGCTGCAAGATGAAACGATAACACCATCTGTTAACAACAGCGACAACAACAAGGAACATGGTGCAAAACCAGGGGCGGCTCGTGCTATCGGACTGCCGGATTGCAGCCCTCCCACCTAGAAAACACAAAGGAAAAGTCTTTAAAACTAAAAAAAAAAAAGCATGAGTCCCGACTCCTCTGCACATGCGCAGAGGCATTTGAAGACCTCAGACTGCCTTTATCAGCAGTCCGGATAGAGACAGACAGGTACCCAGCAATCATTGCTGCAAATGCACCCAGGAATCAGTGCAGTGATGACCGCACAGAAGAGGAAGTCCAGACTGCTTCAGCTGCAGGCAGACCCAATGAGGACTGAGAGAGGTGAGCTGGCAGACCCAATGATGACTGAGAGAGGTGAGCTGCTCTCGAGGGACATTCATTGCATGGGCTTGGCTTCATTCAGGATGTAGGTGTTTTGGTCACTGGCTGGATTGCTTCGTTCAAGGATTACTGATTCAGGTTGCTGGCTGGATTGCTTCATTTGTCTGGCTGTTGAACGGGTGGGACATACAGTGTGTTTGTGTGTGTGTGTGTGTGTGTGTGTGTGTGTGTGTGTGTGTGTGTGTGTGTGTGTCTGTAATGCCCCAGGTACTATATACTGGTGATGGATAGAGATACTCAGGCTTGAACCCTGTACCTTGGCTGCAGGTGTCAAGGACCTGAATTCCCCATCCACCATCATTTCTAAAAAGATTTGCGGATTTTTGCCTCATATTTGTTCTGTTCCTCATAAAATCTGTGGTTTCTGTATCTACATTTTTCCTTGCAAAGTCTGTAGTGTAGTGGTGCACTGGTAGCATCGCTGCCTAACAGCTACAGGTTCTCTGGTTTGATTCTTGGCTGGGGTGCCTTCTGTGTGGTGTCTGCATGTTCTCCCATCTTGCAAAGATGTGTCTGGCATTTCTCTTTGCTCTGCTGAAAATTGTCTTTTGCTCCAAGTCAGAATAGTTTCCTGGTTAAATGTTTAAAAAATAACAGGCATTTGAATTTCAGACTTCATATTCTTCAGAAAGTACATGGTAACACAAAATTGTTCTAGCAGTTGTCTAAGTTTATAACATGGATATTTGAAATGTGTCCCTATTTTTGGGACTGTATTCCCCCATTATTGGCTTTGTCCAGGTATTTTGTGCTAAGGTTGAGAGTTATCTATGGTGAGAGCTGTATTCATTGAATGTTTGGGGGCTGTATCCCCCCCCCCATTACTGGCTTTGTCCACATGTTTTTTGTTAAGATGTTGAGAGCTATAGTGAGAACTGAATTCACTGAATATGTCTGGGGGCTGTATTTCCCCCATTATTGGCATCGTTCAGGTGTTTTGTGCCAAGAGGTTGACAGCTATGCTGAGAACTGAATTCACTAAATGGTAGCCATTTAAGTTTGTCTTCCTCTCTTTTACAAAACAGCTGATTTGGCATAGTGGTATGTTTCTCTGATTGTTTTGCACAGGGTCCCCTGGATTAAAGAAGTGGCAGTGAAATGTATGGTGGTAACAGCATTTTATTCTGGCAACTTTCCAACATTATACAAGCAATGTTTAAAATGTGTCCCTGGTTTTTGGGCTTTTGTTCCCCCCCCAATACATTTCGGCTTTTTCCAGATTTCTTGTGCTGCAAAGTTCAGAGATACAACTGCGTGTCGAGTAGATTTTACAAGGAGCTGAGAGCTGCAGGGGAACAGAACTTTAGTGCTGCTTATTCTGAGTCTGCTTGCATTAATAACACAACAGGTAGTGTACTTGCTTTTGATGCAGAAGGCTGTGGGTTCTACTCCCACAGTAGATAGATGCATTGCTGATACTGTACTGTGTTGTAAAGTGGGTGGATGCTGCAGTCCTTTTTGGCAAAGATACCTAGAGTAGTAACTATGAACCTGAACCTGTTATCAGTTTGCCATAAAGTCCCTATTGCGATATTACTAGCTTATTTTTTTTTGTAATGCATGCAACATAGGCAATTTATTCCTCAAGGGCAACAGGCACTTTATTTGTAGATGAATAATCAGTGACATATAAAGTTTTGCTAGCAGCAACCTCTTCATTGTTACAGAATTCTTTAATGTGGAATTATTTAGATGACTTTTACTACTTTAGAGATTGTGCATATTTACTGATACTGGTGGACTGTAGAAGGTTGAGTAGACTTTTATGATGGAAATGTTCTGAATTGGGTAGTTTTGTCATTGGTGCATGCATTTTGTTTCATTGTTTACTGAAAAAATGTTCAAAACAATACATTTAAAATACCATCTAACAACTGTACTGTATTGTACAAGGAATATAATTTAGTAGAATCAGGAAGGTTTATCAAAGAGCACATCTATGTTTCATGTGCAAGGGGCCTATGATTTGAAAACAGCCCAAAGTTAATCTTTATCTGCCACTGGCAAAATGTATTTTCTTTGAATGTGGGTTTCAATGCTGTTTCACTGAAAGTGAGTTTCAAGGGCAGAGAAGTTTTTAATGCTAAGCCTGTTTTCATTGTGAGACGGTGTTGCTTTGTTTAGCAGATGTCTTAGTGTTTGTGCTGTAAAATGCAAAATAAAACTTTCAAATGAAATCCAAATCATCATAGAAGTAAGCAGTATGCACATTAGTGTTTATGGTAAATGGAGTGAAATAGCCAAGTAATGGATCATTGGAATGGCTGCAGGGGGAGGGCTCCATTCGACCATGATTTTGTGAGGGGGAAGGGCGGCAAACTCAAAGACAGCCCCAGCTGAACTATACCTCCCAACTGTCCAGATTTTCACAGAATTAATAGATTTTTGCTTCTTATTTTTGGTTTGTTCCTCATAATATTTGTGGTTTTCTGGAAAATCATTTAAGAATGAAGTCACTAAATAATGACACACTGAGTTTCAGACTTCTTAACCTTCAGAAAAATGCATGTTAAAGTAAGACCTGTTATTCTGTCAACTGTCTCAGTTTATACAAGAGCAATTTTTAGTACTGTTTATATGTTTCCCCAATATATTTGGCCTTGTCCAGATTTATTGCATTAACAGGTTGAGAGGTACATGCAAATAAATTACTTTATAGAATTAGGCATAGCCAAACCTCTCAACTGTCCCCGAATTTGGCTCAAAATGTTGCTCTTCCCCTAATAATCCCTCCGCAAAATAGCAATTTAGGAAGAAAACATGGAGGGTTTACAATTAAGAAATAACTGTAATAATCAGAGTTATAGATTACTTTTATTTCAGAAATGCATGTAGATTCTTTTATTTTGTCAGCTGCACAAGTTTGCAGTACTATTATTAAAAAAGTGTCCCTTCTTTGACCGGTTCCCAGCTGTATTGTGTGGCTATTTTATATTTTTGCATCACATTTTTGGTCCATTTTTCATAAAATTGTTTTTTTGGCAAATTAGTGGTAAATCATCAAAGATTGAAGTTAGAAAATAATGACAGACATTTGAGATTCAGATTTCATATCCGTCAGAAAATTCATACTAATGCAAGACCTACTATTCTATTATCTTTCTAAGTTTATAAGAGCAATATTTAAAAATTGTCCTTATTTGTGGGCCTTTATCCCACTTCTATGTATGGCTTTGCTCTGAGGGTGAGAGGTATGACAAAAGTGTCAGGGCCATCACAGTCAGCCAGAGACATTTTAAATTGTGACATACTTGTTGCACCCCACTCCCCCATGTAGTGACTCTGGATGTGTCCAAGCAAGGCAAGGAGCAGTTATGCAGTGTAGATGTGCAGGGTATCCCCCCATCCAAGGTAAACACAAGTACTACAGTGGCTTTTCATCTGTTCTTGATTTTGCAGAATGGTCTGGTTTCTGTCATATTTTTGTACTGTTGATTTATGCTTATTACTCAGAAAGTGCCTGTTGCTCTGTGTTTTAAGTAGCAATGCTTTAATGACCCATCAGGTAAGCTTGTCTGAGATCATAACATGCAAGTAAGCTTTAATAAGCATACTGTTAAAGAATTGTCAACATTGAAGCCTTTCTGTTGTTGCCATGCAGAGAATACTTAACTAGATAATGTATAAGTGTTGGGTATTGAAATGCATATGACAGTATTTGTAATAAAGGACAGGATTACATTATTTTAAGAAGCTCATTACACTTGTTGGAGACTTCCAGTGATCTCTGAGGGCTTTACCCGTAAACTAAACAGAATGCCATTCATGTGTGGTCCATAATCTGTACAGTAATCCTCTAAGCAATGTATCTTGAGCTTGTTTGCTTTTCATTTTTTACTTTGATCATGTTTTCCCCATGAAACAAGTAGATAGTTGTCAGGCAGCAGGTCTTTTTTGGATAAGAAACATTTTTACAAGTGGGGGCATCACAAAGATTGCTACTTTCAGCATGTTACTTGGTACTTTAATAAAGCTGAATATAAATTATAATTAGAACTGTAGTGCAAGAAGTGGTTTGAGTTGAGTGCTGCTTGTTTTTCTTATACTTGATTTTGACTGATATTCCAGTAATGTATTTAAAAAGTAATTTGTTTTTTCATGCCTCACAACCTTTTTGTTTCCATCTAGATATTAAGTAAGCTGTCATGCAGCCAATGCATTGAAATATTTTTATTCTTTTACACTTCATTTGTCTTGATTGGACTCTCATAATGAGGGTTTGGCACCCAGGGCAGCATATTTAATTAAAGTTTAGTTTTTGTGGTTTTGAGCATAGCTCCTCCCCTTTCCAGTTGTCCGCACCCCTTCCCATTGACCCCACCCATTCGGCTATCTCCTCCAGCCCCCTTTGATTTGAAGTCACCAGCCGCCACTGTGCAAAACCGAAAACTTTTTTTAGTTTTCGAAAAAGAACAGAGACAAAGCAAAGCCCATGACAACACGCAAGAAGGGTCAGAAGGCGTCCAACTCGTCAACAGACAATGAGTAAGGTACAATACAGATATAAAAGACATTTTAAAATTTTCTAACTTTGATTTAAATAGATATATGGAATTGTTAAGGTTAGTCATTAATTTTGTACCTGCAATTAGAGCGGACATTACTAACATTATTTTAGATTTAAAAAAGTACACCAGAAAGTTAAATTTGTGTTATCTGTTAAAAGATGTTAACTGTAATGAAAGTATTTTAGTTAAGCCTTCCAGCTACAACCCACTGTTAAATCATGCTTTAGAAGTATTTGAATCAGCCTGTGAAAATGAGCTGAGAGATGCTTTAACTGCTAACAAGGGTCAAATGTTCAAGTTACATAATAATTTGAATAGAGAACTTAGAACAGCCGTGAAAGATTTACGTAGTAACAAGTCTCTACGAATAATGAAAAGTGACAAGGGAGGAACATTATTCATTATGGAACAAGATGAGTACATTTTGAAAACTGAAGAAATGTTGGCTAATGAATGTGAATATAAAAAAGCATGTTGTACAGACATTTGCCGATGTTATAAGTAAATTTCCAACTTTTTATATGATAGTTTATTGGCTGGAGATTTAAGTGAAGTTATATACAATTTCTGTCATATTGAGAATCCTAGGGTAGGTGTACTATTTGGTATACCCGAGACTCACAAGAGCCAGGTCAATCCTCCTTTTAGACCTACTATTTCAGCTCCTAACTATGTTACTGAAGGCATTTTTATCATGGCTGATTATTTTTTACAATATTTTGTTCATTTAATGGAGTCTTTTCTCAAAGACTCTTGGAGTTTTTTTTAGAAACCATGAGGCTGTTCACTGAAACTCTAACTTCTGATCCTGAGAAACATGTTATTTTTACTTTGGATGTAATATCTTTATACAACTGTATACCTCAGGAATTGGGTATTGAATATGATAGAGCATATTTAAACAGATTTACTGATCAAGAAACTACTGTTATTTATTTTTACTGCAATTTGTTGGATATTATTTTAACTAATCGTCATGTTTTTTTCAACCTTCAGTATTACAAACAGGTTCAAGGTATAGCCATGGTGTCTCCTGTAGCTCCTACCTTCGCCAACATACTTATGGGATGGTAGGAGCATCACACTTTAAAATCTTATTGTAAAACATTTAAAGTTTTATATTATAAAAGGTTTATTGACGACCTAGTATTTGTTATGGAAGGGGACAAAATGAGGTGGAGTTATTTATCAAACAACTTGAGTTCCTCTTTCTTAAAGTTTGTTAGTGGGTATGTAGGTACATCCATTAATTATTTAGATGTCCATTTAGAATGGGACTATGTCGACAATATATTCAACAGCAGCATTCATAGGAAAATTACTTTTATGAACAGCTATGTACATCGCTCCAGTTAATATCTGAACCATATTAAAAATGACATCCCTAAAAGCCAATTTATCAGAGCCAGTAGGATGACCAATGATGATCATTCTCTGGCTGAGGAGTATCAATTCATTAAGAAATTATTTATAGATAGAGGTTATGATAAAAATTTATTAGATGAACAGATACAATACGTATGGGACAGAAGAGAAAATAGGTATTCTGACATTCTTAAAAAAGCACCTGTACTTACTTCCAACAATAGTGTTCCTTTTAATGTGAGACATTTGAGTTTTGGGATGCCCATGACTATTGATGGACCTATTATTAAAATGTTATTTTAAGAAATTGTAGAATTGTTGAAGGCAATCACGATTTAATAAAATGTGTGGGCAATAAGCCCATGTTTGTGTATAGGAATGATTTTAATTTAAAAAATTTGTTGGAAAAGGGCAGGGACTCATTTGTTACTAATACCATTGGGATTAGTAAAGCACATGACATGCACCAATGTCATACATGCAGTATGTGCAGGTATATTTCAGTAGGGCCCTTTATAGACTTACCACATCTGCCCTATACCATACCGGTGACAGGCTATTTTTCTTGCAAGAGCCTTGGTGTTGTTTATATTGTGATTTGCAGCACATGTTCAAAATTTTATGGCTCCTATATATTAGAATTAGGGAACATGTTAACAGTATTAAAAACAAAGACAGTAAGAATGCTTTGTATAGACATAGCATTGAATGCAGTAATTAAAAAAAATAAATACATTTTCTGTCCTGGAACAGGGAGATTTAAGCCTAAGAGGGGAAAATTTCAAAAATTATTTTGAACAGAGAGAAACTAGATGGCAAATAAAGTTAAGGGCTGACATTTCCCCATGTTTAAATGATGCTATTAATATCAAATGTTTTTTTAAAAGAACGCAGAGTATATGTTAAAGCTGCTAAATAAAGAAGCATTTTAGTTTTGTTTTATTTTATGCATTGTCTTTTTAAGCATTTGATTGAATGATTGCTTCATTTGAGATTTGAGCACCTATTTATGTTTAGAGTATTTAAACATGGTTTGAAATTCATTCCATTTGTATTTCTGATGAAGTCTGGTTGGACGAAAGTGGTGAATAAATAGATTTTACGCTAATATCATTAGTTTAGTTTTGTTTTCAGCCTAGCAAGTATTTATATCAGTTTAAGTATTAAGTTCTATAGTCTTTATACTTAGATAGGTAGGGGTTCTTTTTTCACTTCTGTCAACTGGGTGTGTGTGCTTCTACTCAGAAGAGTAGATGTGTTATCCCACAGTTACTTCTCCAATGACATGGCTTGCTAATCTTTTTATACTTCAGAAGCCTATACATCTATTTCATGCAGCCCTCCCAGCCTCTTATCTCCCAAATGGCCTGCTAATGTCATCCACTATAAGTTGACCTGCAGACATGTAAAAGTCATACATGTGCCATAGTACTGTGTTATGTAGATAGGTAGGGGTGCTGTTCTCACTGCAGTCAACAGTGTGTGCTTGTAACAGATGTTACTTGACATTACAGAGATCCTTTTATACCAGCATGCAGGACACTGTTATCACCATATGCTCAACTGCCCCAAACTGGTAGCAGGCTAGCGATGCCTTCAGGATCAGTATGAGTGGTACTGTCCACTATTAGTTGGTCACAAAGTTGGGTCTTCACTTTCAGAGGTCTGATGTAGCTAAAGAATGCCTCCTGATTATCTTTAGCTAGAGATGCTACTTTATATTTGTACATGGCGTTGGAGGACTTTTCAAGATAGCCACTTTCCCTGTTCAAGCTGTGGAGGGTGTCCTTCCTCTGCTGAGTCAGTTCTCTCTTGTTCTTGGACATTACTTTCTTCCACTTGTTGTATAACCTATGTATGCTTGATGCCCACTAGGGTGGTTTGTTTTCTATGAAGAACTTGTTTTGATCCTTTCACATTCAGCCGACTCTATACATTTATATAGCTGTTTATGCAGGCCATTTTTGTACACCTCTGTATAGCAGTCATTGTTGACAGTGGTAGCAGGGGGTTTGCAACTCTTTATGGCATTGGTTAAGAGTGTTTCATCCTTTCTGCTCTTCAGGGGGTGTTGGGTATGATTGTGAATGTGAACAAGACTAAATTGTGATCTGACCTGACTGGGGGGGGGGGGGGGGGCAGCACACAGGGGACAGTGCATAGAACCACTATGTTGGTCAGTACTAAGTCTAGGACATTCAAGCCCCTTGTGGGAGTGCAGACTATTTTTTACACAGGAACCTTAGGGTGAGTGTGTTTGTGCACATATGACTCCAAATCAATGAAAGGATAATTGAAACCACACATGACCAATGTGTTTGGCTGTCAAGTGAGTGACTCAATTAGGTCCAAGTAGGCAGAGTGGTCCTTGTAGTTCAGGGTGGGGGACCTGTAGCTATCAATGATATGGAAGGGGGTTTTACATACAGTTAGTTGGAATTGGAGAAGGGCAACAGAGTCCTACTCTTTGACCAGCCTTGCAGTGTATTTGCCTTTAATGAAGATGTATACACCTCCACCTTTGGTTCTTTTATTCTCATTTTAATGTGTGAACGTGTGGAAGGCATTGCACCCCTGCATGGCAGGGTGCTGTCTGCGGCCTTGAACCATGTCTGTGTGAATGAACAGACATGGGCATCTGCCAATGTAAGGAGTTCTTCCAGTGAGTGCAGTTTGATTTACACTCCATGCATTAAGCAGCATAACCTTTAGTTTGTCTGTGGTGGATACCTTTACATTGGGACTTTACTTCTGACACTCCCTAAAAAGGCTACTATAGGTGAGGCAAGCACCTTCATATAGTACAGTGAGGTACATCTCCAGTCATTCACTGCAACATGGACTATGACAGAGTCATAACAGTACTTGTTGAGAGACTTGAGTGTGTGCGTGATCTGATGGACCCTGGCACCTGTCAGGCAGCTGACTATTACATTCTCCTTATCCAGCCTGGTGAGGGGGGCATCTGTGTGTCTCACTATGGAGTCATTTATGAGCAAGATATTTGGTTTTCAGATGTTTTGCCTGAGGGGCTTATTAGCTGAAACACTGGTGTGTGTATTATTGTTATGTGTAGTGGATACTGTTGGTTCTGCACTGTGTGCAGTAGGTTTGTGCCTAGGAGATCTCTGATCTTTAGTTAGGTTTCTAGCGAGTACCTCTTTGTATGTTGGTTTATGTGTTGTGAGCTAATATGCAATGGGTGAATTGTGTGTGCTGACATGTTTGATATCTGGTTTGTTATGTGAGAGAACTGATTCCTCATTTATTGTATATATATATATATATATATATATATATATATATATATATATATATATATATACAGCTCTCATATGTTGTATTAGTTTGTTTTAGCAGTAACTGGTTGTCAGTATACATGAGGCAATTGCTCTGTTACCTCAGAATGCATATGTCCATCACGCTGCCTGGAGACATGGTAGAAAATTGTCCCTCCATTATGGAAGGTATATGCTATAGTAAGTAGTGGGGAGTGAGCTAGATGGACCAGGTTTTGGTGTAAGACTAACAAAATGTGTCTATTCTATGGAGGGGTAGGGTTACAAAAATGTGGCATGTTTCACAATACACACCTGAGTTGCTCACAGGGCAGCAGTGCAAACTCTGAGCAGCTATGATAAATTGAGAGCAAATACCCCAAAACACAACACTGGAATACAAGTGAAGTTAAACTATTTTAAACATGTAAAACAAGGGAAAGGCTAACAGGGAGCCTTATTCCAGCAATCCCCAACTCAGATGGGTTCTTGGCTGCACAGTTCTGCCACACAGGTGCAGGAGGGCCTTCTTAATGTACGACAGCTAGTTTTAGTGCTCCAGTGATACTAAATAATCTAGACTCAGCAAGCCTGACTCATGCCTATGCTATAAAATGCAGAATTCCTAGAAATCCAAAGTTCAGAAAATTGCAATCACAACAGAAGAACAAACATTTTAAATAAAACAGCCATCCAGTCAAATACTCCAAGAAGAGTGTAGACAACAAACCTTCCTAGGGTGAAATAAGTGATCTGAAACACAAGTGCTTAAACCAGAACTAAGACACTTTCAGAATAACAGACACAATAAGCCTTCAACCAGCAATTCCCAGCTTAGAAGGGTGTAGGCTATCATCCCCTGCCACAAGAGTCGATATCAAAAACCTTCCTAATGTTAAATAACTGGTATGGAAGCCAGGTGTTTAAAGTATAACAAAGAGATTTAGAACAACAGCCACTATAAGAATTCAACCAGCAATTCCCAGCTCAGAAGGACAGAGGCTACCCTCTCCTCCCCCCACAGTGTAGACTACAAATCTTCGTAATGTAAGACAACTGATCTGTAGCCCAAGTGCTTAAACCAAAAGTAAGAGGCTTAGAATAAGAGTTACAGTGTAATGCAATACCAGACAGATGACAGTGACATGTCGTGTAATATACCCACATACATTATGTCATGGTTACTAGACCCTGCGTTATCTTGATGAGAAAGTACTGTGGTCAGTCCAGCTACTGCATGTGTCTGGTGAGGTTCCTGCAAAACAGAGCATTATACTGTATTACTGTTTTGATGAGTTTGACTACAGTTCTGTCATACAATCCTGAGATCTGAATGTGATGGCATGTCTTATGATGTACACCATACATATGTACTGGAAAACCTTAAAGAAAAAGGTTATAAAGTAATAACACACTTTGCAGTTCCTGACTTCATAACCCTTACAAGAGAATACACTAGAAAGTACTGTCATGATGATGTTATCCACTGTAACATTTGGCAAGGCAAATATAACTGACAGGTACAATTATCAGTTCAACAACACAAATGCAGATGTAATAGGCACTAATGTAGCTATGCACCATGTGCACCAAACACAAAGCTTTTGTATCCCTGAATCCAAAAGAGAAACAAACAGGAATATGGCTTAGTTATCATCACATGCACAGGGTGCTGGGGGGCAGGAGGTCTAGGGTGACACAAAAGGTCAGCGAGTGTGTGTGAGGGACAAAGTGAAGCAGGCAGGCTATGTGTGTTTGTGTGTGTGTGTGTGTGTGTGTGTGTGTGTGTGTGTGTGTGTGTGTGTGTGTGTGTGTGTGTGTGTGTTTGTGTTTGTGTGTGTCTGTAGAGGTCCTCCATGTGAAAATGGTATGTGACAGTCTGTATGAACACATCCAAGCTCAGTACTAGCTATACACCTTGGTATGTTGGACAGGAGTGTGAAACATACATGGTAGAGGTGTCAGTTCATCATTGTCACCCCTGACCATGGGAAATGGCTCTGCCAGGAGTTGCACTGGCACCTCTACACCCAAGATCAGATGGAGTGCTGCTACCTGAGTGTGACCAATGTCTGCTCTACATGCTCCCTTCATGGGAATACCCAGGACCATGACCCCATGGCCTGCCACATTTGGGTGTGGACAGCACACTCCTCGATGGATCAGCAAAAGTACTGCCACTGTGGGAGCATGATCAGGAATGGCCACATTGGCTCTCAGCAGATATTGTGTCTGACATACACGCATGAGGATGCTGTTCCCCTCCCAGCAGATGTTCCATCACAGACACTGCTTGTTCCAGGACAGAGACCCCTTGGTCTGTCATAGACACCCCTCATTTCAACGTGTCATTCATCTGATTCAGGGAATCAGCGACACAGTGGAGGCAGTCACACATGTCAGATTGTGCCACATTCACAACCCTGAGCATTTGTCTGGAGCACCTTTCTGAATCTGCCTATGTCTCCATAACAGTCCTAAACATATGTTGAGTGACATAAGAAGAGACACCTGAGCAGGTGGAGGAGGGACAGCAGGCCCCCTCAGATCATTTTTATCAACTCTCCTGTCTGGCACCTCACCATCACTTTGGCTATGGGCAGATTCAACAAGCACTGAACTGCAGTAGCCACACATCTCTGCTCAGTGTCATTGCCCTCCATCTGTTCTATATCTGTGAGCTCAGTGAACTGGGTAGGCATAGACCTACTGGCTGTGTCCAAGGAAAAAGAACGTGGTGGCTGGATGTCAACCTCTGTGTCAGATTCAACCTGTACACCCCCGACTCTGCCTCAGTTTTGCCACCATCATCATGTGTCTGATGAAACACTGACATCAGGTGGCACAGGCCCCACACTCCCACTGTAATGATCACCTGTGATAAAAAGGGAGAAACACAGGTACTCATTAATACCTGCACTACTATGGTGCAATATATGCTTAATAACTAACAGTGCTACCACTATTACAGACAGTATATCAATATACACAACAGGCCTAAAATGGCAAATTATATTACTAGAAATTGATCTGCAGTACTGAAATAACTTGATTTGGTTTGCCATCTGGAGGAGGCCTATGATGCTGGATTCCTGACAGTCCTGAAAGAAGTTAAGCAAGAGGTGAGGCCAACATAATCACATTTAACAGTAAGACAGGAGATACTACATGTACTCCTCCCAATCAGCATGACAGTTTACTTTATCAAGTACATGTCTGACAACTCCAAACTGAGCTAATCACTGTACTAATATTCAATATCTCCCCCTCCCAAAAACACAAGTGACACAGAAGTAACTTTTATTTCAATTGTTTTACTATACAACAGTATTGAACTGGTCATATAACAAAGCCTACCTGGAAGCTCTTCCTGGGACTGAGAAGGAGTTGCACCCACATCAAGGACATATTGTGGGCCACTCTGCTGTGAGTTGTTCTGTGTCAGAAGATTCACCAGGAATTCCTCATTGGGGGTGAGAGGTGGTTCTGCAGCAGGCCCACCCATAGTTACCCTCTGGTCTCGGGCAACAGCAGCTGTATTCCTCCGTGCAGATGTAAGCATATCAGTGGCCCTGTAGCACACCTGCTCATAAGTATAGCCATGTCCATCCATGGCATTTATGTTATCAATGATTTGCTGCCATATCTTCAGCCTCTCTGGCATATTGGGACAACCCCTCCCAAGAAGGAAAGCACCATGCTGATGTAGTGTGTCCATTATTATGGTGTTTTCTGCCTCACTGAAGGGGGGTTTGCACCTCAATGACATTTTTAGTCCTAAAACACAACAGAATGATAATACACATAACTATCGCATAACTACAAAGTAACTGTTACCAGATAAAACAGTAAAGGTGGGTGATCAGTAGTACTCCCTGGTAAAACATTACACATACAGCATATGTGAAATACTTACAACAGACAAGATTTAAAACAAGGAGAGTAGCAAGGGCAGCATATCCTTGTATGTGCCATAGCAGTAACTCAGCTGTGATCCCCCAAATGAGCAGTCCTTTCTAGTTTGTGACATAACAGTAAGTTCTCTTTGCTTCTCCCACCCATTAAAAACAGGCACATGAACAATTTTTTTGCTAATAAAACACATTGGAAATGCTAAACATAGGTTCATAGGTTCATAGGTTCATACTAGGCTATCTGCCCGAGGGCATTTACAAGCCTAGCCCATCGTTTTGTGGCTTACGCCACCCCTTTAGTATGGGGAACTATACCCATTATTTTGCTGTGCCTCTGTCGAGCAGTGACACTGAGGTAATCCCTGGGGTATATCTGCGATCTCCCATCCATTGGTCAAGATTTCTCTTGAACAAGGCCAGCGAGGTGCTCTGCCTCACATATACCGGGATTTTGTTCCACAGCATAGGGAGTCTTTGGGTGATGAATCTATCCCTCCAGCACGTCCTATTAATAGCCGTGTCGAGGTTTAAGTCTCCCGCCCTTGTGGCTCTGTTGGATCTAGATTTTTTGAGGTGAAGCATATTCATCAAATCTGGGTTTGACATGGCCTTGTATGTTAGGCAAAGGTCACCTCTGAGCAAGCGTGGCGACTGAATAGAGCTGGAGTTCTAACAGACGGGCAGCATAGGACAGATATATGAGACCCTTTATCCTTTTGGTGAGGAACTTTTGTGGCCTCTCCAGCTGCTGCAAGTGTCGGGTCAGATACATTCCGAATGGGGCATTGTACTCAATCATTGGTCTGATGAGTGATGAGTAAAGGGAGACTATGACCTCCCTTGATCTAGATGAGAATCCCTTCATGATAAGGTGGGCAATGTAGAAGGTCTTCCTAACTACTTTAGCTACATGGGTGTCGAATGACAGACTACTATCAACCTGGGTCCCCAGGTCCCTGATAACTTCTTCTGTGCTCAGTGGATTGCCACCTATTTGGTAGCTAGGGGTAACCTTGTTTTTCCCGAAGGGTATGACTATGCATTTTTTGGCATTCAACTTTAGGCCGTGGCTCTGGCACCAGTTATCCGTTTCTGTGAGACCCTTCTGAAGGATATCTGTGTCAGATGTATTTTTTAACATGCATTCAAAGGACCTGAACCTGAAACACTTGTACATATTTATCACACAGCTTACTATTTTTATGTATTGTCAATCATCTGTACCTCTGAAATCACTTGACATACATACATGGCCATGCCATCAGCACACTTCTAACTAATGCATACAGATAACAGAGTAAAAGGCTTTGCTTCACATTATTCATTAATATATTCCAGCATATGCATTATACAGGTAAAAAATGACTGCATACCTACTGGAGTTCAATACTCCTCTGTAAAGATAGCTTGGAAAATATTTTCCTTTGCTGAACATGTAGCAAGTATCCTCATCATCACTGTGGCTAGCTGCACATTTGGCTTTTTATAATGGAGTAGATTATTAATGAAGTGCATCTGTTTAAGCTGTGTTACAGGCATACTAATTACAGCATAAGTAGCTAATTGCATGCTAATCAACCAATCTGATGGAGCTATTTACAAAGTTATAAAGCAACCATGTAGACTCCATACTGGGTTTTTCGTGTGGATTTCAAAAGTAGTGGAGTACAGACACATAAAGTCTACACAAACAGAATGTTAGGAGCTCCTACTTAACTCCATTTATATGTGCTACAAGCTGCAAGCAATGCTGCTGCTGCCAATAGGCCTAGGCCAAGAGAGAGAAGAGTTTTCAGGCCACATTTAACTTATCACAACATACATGACATGAAGATTGTAGAGTGCTACAGGGTGGACAAGGACACAATACAGGAACCCTGCAACCTCTGCCAGCCTCATCTCAGAGCCACAACCTTTACTTCCTCATGTATTGGCTGTGTACTTCTTGCATCACAGTCAGCCCTGCATTTCTAAGGTAAGTCCTGAACATGTATTGTATTCTATAATAATATTATGACATGTCCTTGTATTTCAGCACTTGGTACAGTAAACAACTGCAAGGTGGGAGATTTGTACAAAAACTGTCACATGTAACAGCAGAGACTTATCTGACTTGTATGTTGTCCATTAGCAAGTAGTATGCCTCAAGCCTCAAAGATTCACACATTGATACCTCCCCAAAGTAATGATGATCACTACATGCCCTCAGTTTGGCAACAGACATTTGAAATGTGAAATCAGAACAGAGAAATTTGAAAGTAATGAGACACATAGCAGTTTCTGGCTTTACCACCCTCACATGATCAAACTCTCAGGATGCAAAACAAGAAGAGTAACAAAAGCAACTTAGCCTTGTTTGTACCATAACAGTAGCTCAGCCTGGGTCCAACCCCTTTGAAAGAACATAATACCCTTGCATGTTCCACGACAGGAACCCACCTTTGCTCCCCATCCCCAAAACAACAATCTATGCTTGTTTGTGGCATTCAACCTTCCATTAATTTGATGCCAACTGCATATCATATTGTCCTCAGTGAATATCCTCACAGATTTTAAGGTAAATTATATAGATTGGCTTACACACTGGATGTCTCTGAGTACTGGTCAGATTGATTAATTGCCAGAAAACACAGAAAGGTAGGACACAGCTGTATATTTGCAATGAATAATTATAGCAGGTTGTGTGACCAGCAAGTGCACCACATCCAAATATATTACATAGAATACATTTACAAATATCAGGTCATACCTTGATATCAGTGTACATTCAGCTGAACTTGGTTGTATAAGGAATTACGTCATGTATTTGCTGAAAAGGTTTTTGTGGGGCAAAGATGGATAAATGCCCCTCCTGTTTTGTGACAGTGCATTACAGTGAGAGTCGGGATCCAGACCTATGTAGTCATATGTCATGTGTACTAACAGTTTCTACTGCGTATGTCATAGATTGATTTTCCGCATTTCAACTAATTCTCCAATTTTTAGACTTTTTTCTTTTCTGTTTTTTTTGGGGGGGTACTGTTTGCACAATGCCATCACTTAGCACAAACGGCTTTGGCTATGCACATTTCATTTGTGCGTAGAATGGCAGTGCACAAACTGTGCAAAAGGGCCACCCACATAGCAAACAGGACCCAGACAGCCACACACATACACCAGATGCATTCAATTAATACTATTGGCCATTTTGCAAACACATTTCCCGGCAGCACGCACGGTCACACAATGTGTTTATGTGATGGTAAAAGATGTGCAACACTTTCAAATGTTGCAAATCCAGAAAGTGTGCACTCCAATTTTTATACTTTTTTTTCTGTTTTTTTTTTGGGGGGGGGGGCACTGTTTGTGCAATGCGCCGCTTAGTACAAATGGCTTTGGCTATGTGCATTTCATTTGTGCGTAGAGTGGCAGTGCACAAACTGCATGAATGAGCCATCCACATAGCAAACAGGACCCAGACAGCCGCACACATACACCAGATGCAGTCAATTAATACTATTGGCATTTGCGCAAACACATTTCCCGCCAGCACGCACTGTCACACAATGTGTTTGCATGATGGTAAAAGATGTGCAACACTTTCAAATGTTGCAAATCCAAAAAGTGCACACTCCCATCAAGCGCAATACCTCCAATTCATGGGAAAGCATTATTCTACTTATTCTACATTAGTTTTGTTCTGTGATAGGCATGGCTGGCTTTCCTGGAAAGTTTTTTAGATTCCATGCTCAAATATGTGGTATCCAGGAGTCCAAAATGTTTGTTGGACTCCTAGTCAATGAACATGGGTCCAGGCTGTTGCAGAGAGACTATCAAGGCTTTGATTACAAGGCAGAGGCATGGAATAGTCTGGCAAAACCAGTTCTAAGTATTATATAGTTCGATTGAAAACCAGTACCATCTAGCTATATTGTAACACTCCATAACAACTATCACACTTCAGAATTTGTTGGAAAGTTTTTTAGAGTCCATGCTCAAAGATGGGGTATCAAGCTGTCCAAAATGTTTGTTGAACTCCTAGTCAATGAACATGTGTCCAGGCTGTTGCAGAGAGACTATCAAGGCTTTGATTACAAGGCAGAGGCATGGAATAGTCTGGAAAAAACAGTTCTAAGTATTATATAGTTCGATTGAAAACCAGTACCATCTAGCTATATTGTAACACTCCATAACAACTATCACACTTCAAAATTTGGATCTAAACATGTAAAATTAATTGACACTGTTAACATATACCTGGATTTGAACCAAGTACCATCTAAACAAAAAATACATGTATCAATGCATTAACAGGTGGTGCCACAGACTCAGTTTATTAGCAGGTGTATTTTAGAGAGTGTATAGCAAGTGGCAGACCTATCTGCTCTTGTATACATCTGCTAGTTAACCATACCTCTCAACCATACTGAATTCCATGGTATTTACCAGTTTTGAGGGCAAAATAATGGGGTGCCACGAATTTCCGAGTGTCCCCTTTAAGTCCTGATTTTTTTTAATTTACAATTTTAAGTTATGGCTGATGTCATCACACATCACTAGCATATCTCATAATGTCATCAATGTGCAGGGGCATGTGTGATGACATCAGCTTCATGAGGCAGTGCCTGATTGCCTGTCGGACTTGGAGACTGTGGTGGGTAATTAAAAAAAAATAAAAGCCATGGCACAGCCTTCCCACAAGTGACTTGTGGTACAGCCAACTAATGAGCGAGGATGGAGACTGTCCATTTTTTTATGCCACTTCTAACACATTCAATACAAAATACATTACATCACTACTTGCATGAAATCCTACCCCATCCAGGAAAAAGTTAACAGTTTCTATGTTTTACTGACCTTTGAACAAACAAACTTACTAACGTATTTCTGGATTTTTAAGTGTTCCTGATGTAGAAGTTGGCATAAAAGGGAGTTAGACATACTTCTGTGCCCTGACACTGACAGTTTTGAATTATGGTGACTGAGAACTAGTGCTTACTTCATGGCCAGTGTCAGTCAGGTAATGTTTCAGCTACAAAGCAAGTACAATTGCTAAATGATCCTGGTGATTGAGTAGATAGATTTGTAAGCCTGTATTGAATGTTTATGTAATGGGACAAGACCAATTCTGTAAGGCTTAATGAAGCTGACAGTAAGATTGTAGCCTGAAGGTTCTGAGAAACAATTAATGAAGTGGCTCATTGTTTAAATCAGTGATAAGATCACAAGTAACACATGGCAAAATACATGTATAGGCTTTTGTTTCAGGAATTGTAAGTGTTTTGACTGTCACTCTAAATATTTTGTACTCACAATGCTGCCAGTGCCAGCAATAGTTTGCAGATGATCAGTCTTCAACACTGATCCTCAGAAGTCATAGTGTGCTATAAAGAAAAGGATTTTGTTGTTTAGGATCTGGAATATTTGTGCTATCATTTAAGTGTATGTATGTATGTATGTATGTATGTATGTATGTATGTATGTGCATGTCTGTCTGAGTGATCTCTCTCAATTTCTTTGCTCAAGACTTCTGGACAGTCGGAAAGAATGGGGAGGACAAAGGGTCAAAATCATGGAAAACCTTAACTCTAATTCATTTAAAAGTTAATATCATGGTAGGTTTTGCATCACCATGCATGTTGTGAACAAATAAGAAGCCGAACGTACAGTAACATTTGATGCCTTTATTATTCACTTTCATATGGTTCACTTTTATATAATTATTGCTGGTTTAATTAATTACTTGACTTTAATTCTGAGTGTCTTTTGTTTTCCACTACATGGGGCTTTTTACTCCTTAAGCTTCTGACCAGCACTGACCAACTAAACCCAGCCCAAGCTCCTGCTGTGAACCACTCAAGCGTGTTTTCCACCAAGGCTAAAGCCAACCCCCGAGTTGCATTGTTCCAAATCCCGCACCCCTAGGTTCTCCTTCCATAGGTCTCTTGGCAGGAACCAGTACAAGGCTAACCCTCCCACAGTCCCTGCTCTTCTTGGGCCCATCCCATTCCATACCATCCTTTCATAATAAGAGTTTCATGAGACAGGTTAGAGCTTTAATCTGGAGTGAGGCATTTTTAAACTGATATCACACAGTGGGAATTGTTTGCAACAGGACAAGGTCCTATTTCTCAGCCTGGTCTTTTTCTCCTCTCACTCTATTTTAAAATATGGATGGCTCAAGCACATTTTAATTACATTTTCCACCCTGAGGCAGACTCCTCATTTCACTGCCCTTCTGGACTTAAGTTGTACTCATTAGGCAGGTGGCCTTCACTATCTGCTTTCTTTGTTTGTAGGAGCTTTTCCAATTTGGCTCATGTATTTTAGATTTTAAAATTGGAAGCCTGGTCTAATTATACACAGTCCCCAAAAATAACCTCCTCAATCACACCCCCGCACATACTGGGAGACCTAGGGTGATCCCATTACCACGTGGAATATTTTATTCCACACCCACTAGGTAGTCTCCCTAACTTGGTTGAAACAGAACTTGGGACCCAGTGATCATACAATGAATTCCAAACTTCAGGTTTGGTGGGTTTACATTCTTTATGTAGCTTGCTTACAATGGCGTGGATTTTAATTAAGACAAATAAGGTAAAGATTCCACAGAATCATGCTGTTTCCACCTCCACTCATAGGGAGTTCCTTTATTCTCTCACATAAGACCCTGGGTTTGCTGCTAATGATTGCTAAGCTGTTGCAGCTATAGCTTTATCCCTCCCTCATAGCCTGCTCATTGTAGTTTTATGGATACATTTAAAGATTAACATTGAATTGATGTAACTTGTGACGTTTAATTCTTATTTACACATATCACATTTGGAAGGGTGGTTTCAATATACCTATATCATACCTCTCAATCTCTCAGAGCCAGAAATCTGGACAAAGACAAAAATAATGCCGGGACAAAAACCCAAAAATAGGGACAGATTTTACATATTGTGCCTGTAAACTCACATAGTTGCTAGAATAACAGGTTTTACATTATTATGTATTTTCTGAGGAATATGAAGTCTGAAATTCAAATGTCTGGCATTATTTATTATTATTTAGTGACTTCAATCTTCATGTTGGTATCCCACAATTTCATTGGAGTGGGTGGGGTTACATGATTATGTATGCAAATTTTATGTTAATCAGCACCCCGATTTTTGGCCAGCTGTACAGACTTTTCATGGGCCTTTGTACAGATTTTTGATGTTTCAAGTTGAGAGGTATGTAGTTAACTGTATTTCTGGCTGCAGGAATTAGTGCATTTAATATAGTGATAAGTACCTTTTTGGGGCAAATGGCTTAGCTATAGGTAATACATTAAAGTATTTTGTTAGTAGTGTTGCTTATTGATGCTGTGCGATGCGCAGCATCAAACAAAATCGTGCACTACTGCTGTAGAAGGCTAAATTAGTATCGTGCAATAATGCTTTAAAAAAATTACAGGGGATCTTACAATGCTGCTTCATAGAAATTTAATGAAGAAAATACATTAGTGATATGGGGAGCAAGCACAGGCAAGTGCAAAGGGGAATCTTTCCTAAACTGTGTCGCTTTCTATTGGATGTATTAAATACATCTGCTATCTAGCTGACTCTGTGGCAGCAAGTGTTAATGCATTGTTGTTGGAGGCATATGGTAATGGGTTTGAATATGGGTTGAAATAATTTTACAAGCATGTACGATACTTTAACTATATCTACTTATATTGCTGCCTTTTACTGTTGTGGCACGTTGATGCACACCACACACCATGATGCAATCATTCTTTAAATAAAAGAAATGGGGAAGACAGGGAGGTGGTGAAATGGAGTACAAGCAGGTAGAAGAACAAAGTGAAAACAACACAGAAATGTGCAGGAAGGATGTAGGAAAGAACCACAGCTATCCATTTCTTTCATAATAAAACATAAAATTTGGCTGAATTTGGACTGTCACCCCCAGAGAGAGGGGTGACCACAACACAATCTGTTGTATAGATAATTGTATTGAAAATTTGGAAGAATCATGTGTGTCATTAATAAACGTGTGCGAAATGCAAAGCTATCTATTATATGGGAAGTTTTTTTTTGTTTTCTGTTTTTTTTTTTGTGGGACAGGTGGCCATTTTTTTTTGAGAGAGTCAGAGAGAGAAGAATATTGAGGGAAGAGCTGTAGGAATGTCTGGGTGAGGTAAGTTGGACAGGTGAGGAAGCAATTGCAGACAAACAAGACAAACAAGACAAGAGACAGGGACAGTGAAGGACACATGAGATTTGTGAACACGATGGATGGGGAAAGGGATGGGAAATCTCGGTCCCATGCACATTGAGGAGGTTGCCAGTGACGGCGTGTGCCAACAGTGTGGCACACAATCATACATACCATCCCTGGCAGTTCATCACTGAGCTTGAAGGGAGACACAAGCCTATCCTCCAGGGCAGAACTACCTGAGGGGCCGGGTAGTGTAGGCAGCAGAGGGGAGTGTTACCAGGTGCTGCACCAGACATGCTGGCAGCAATGCTGTAGCCTGTGGAGTGGGGGTAGGTGGATCCCATGAGACAGTCCTAAACCCACTATGCTGTGGCAAAACAAAAAATAAAAAAGCGAACACAAAAAAAAAAAAAAAACAAAACAAAACAATCCCCCCAAAAATTTAAATAATAAATACAAAAAAAGAGAGAGAAAAGGGGATGAGAGAAAAAAGGGAGAACATTAGTAACTCATATGTGACACACAAACCATGGATACAATTATTTTACTCATTCTGTTACCTTCACTTTTAACGCCACAATCTCCTCTAACAAGTTTCTTCCTCACTTTTAAGACTGCCCAGTTTATAATAGAGGCGCACTATAGTACAAATTGTAGCCACCAATCCTTAATGTGCACATATATTGCATATATGCATGTTCCAATTATACTGATTAGAGATTACAGAAGGTCATTTGTGCCACTGGTATACAGGTATAAAGTTACATTTCAATAATGATGAAAACCTAGCAGTGCTGTGTATTTCAGAAGTGCAGTTTTTGAGCCCACAACCAATGACTATGCTAAAATACTATACTGTTCTTTTGTCCTACAGACTACTGCATGCATACTTTTTCATTTACAGTTTAGAGATGCATGTCCACTGTTATTTGAGAATATGGCACCATTGCTTTTTACTACAGACTACGACATGCATGGTTTCTTTTACAGTTGGGATATGTGCGCTCAGTTTGATACAACTCTATTAAATACTAACTAAGTGGTTCTTAACTTTTAATGCTGCAAAATTACTAGACAAATTATTATTATTATTAAAATACTATTTAGACAGTACTGTTCTGATGCATATATACCACATGCTTCTCACATCTTTACTAGATATACAGCATGGGATCGAATATGTGAGTTGAAAAAAACAGAACAGAACACCATTATAAATACCAGTTTTGACTATATTCAGCTTTTAACTCTTACAATTACTCACTGAAATTGATACTTACCCATCTGTGAGGTGTCCCCTGCCTGACATTCCACGATCAAAAGCTTAAGGGTATCCTACTTCCACCTCCAGAGGTCATCAAAAGGATGTCTACATTACTCACCTGCGCAGGGGATACCTGTTATTCTTGTTAAGGCCCTGGAAACATTGTTCCAAGCTTCAGATTTATATTCTGAGCCAGAATAGTCCTGCTGCAGCAACCTGGGTCTTGGACTCTTGGACACCCCAACACTGTGCCCAAAAGCGCGCACCCTCTCCAGCAACTCCAGACATGCCTGCCATAGGTCTAGCTCAATGTCTAGTGAGCATTTCCTGCCAGTTGCAGTTTATATGGTCCTGTTTCCCTCCTATTCCACATCTCGAGCTTATTGAAAGTGTGCTTATTTTGGATTTGCAACATTTGAAAATGCATCACTTACTATCATGCAAACATATCCACTGCCAGGCACTGTGTTTGAGCGATAGTAAGCGATGCATAATGGTGGCGAACAATGCAATTTCTAGCTGATTAGGTATACAGGCACTTGTGTAAATGGGTTAGTCAGTTTTATCATACATATCATTCTACTATACCTGCAGCTAACACAAGAAGATTGAAAAAAACAGTTGTGTATCTTGCAGTTTATTGCTATATTCTGCAATCTCACAGCAGTAAAATAAAACTTGCACACCCTGTACTAGAACCCCATACCATCTGCACCTCTACACTTAGCACCTACTGCCATGGGATTAGTGAGATGGATATCTGGTATCTTAGCAGTTATTCTAAGGTTTTCACAGTTAACCATAGTGTAACGCCTCTTACTTTGGTTGCACAATGCATAATATTATTAATTGAATGTATCCAGTTTATATGTGTGGCTGTCTGGGTCCTGTCTACAACCAGGGAGGTCCATTTCTCCAGTTTGTGCACTGTTGTGCTTCATGCAAACCAGCTGAGTACAGCTAAACTTGTTTATGCCAAGCAGTGCAGCACACAAATACTGGCAATAAAAAATAAATAAAGGATAAAACAAATTAATTAAAACACAAATGGCAGGCTGTCCACAGTTTTGAAGAATGTCCAGATATTTGCATTATATATTTGGCCTTTTCCTTGTAAAATGGGTGGTTTATTTTGAAATTACTCAAGACTGCAGTCAGTATATCATGACATACACATTTGTGTTCCGTACTTCATATCTTTCAGAAAATGCATGCTTGCCATTTGCCTTGGAATGATCAACATTTACTATACAGGTTTTGTGGCCAGTAACACTAGAACAAACCATGAAACCTTCCCTACACGTGCCATGCATCATTAATATTCATGGTGCAACATTGCGCAATGCTGCACGATGCACAGTATCATGTATGTGAATACACTCCGCGTAGGCTGTGCATAGACCTTAGATGAAGTTTATTGAATCTGGCAGATAGTGTGGTAGTTGCAATACTTTGAAAAATGAATAATAACAGTATTTTTATACCACTGAAAGAAAAGAAAATTAAAAAAATAAAGAAGAAAATGAATCTGGAGAGACATGCACAGATTCTTAATGTAACTGGCAACCTTTAAGAACTTTAGGAACTCTACCTGTTGATGACACAGTTGTGTATTTCAACAACACCTTCCTGAGCATCCTAAACTCATTAGCTCCACTAATTAAAAAGAAAAGAAAAAGCCTCACCTACTCAATGGTTAACAAATGACACCAATAAAAGTCACATTAACAAAACTTAAGACCTGGAAATCATGAAAAATTCCACAAACCACAACAACCTTACAACACTGCAGAAATCTTGGAAATAAAACTACTGCACTAGTTAGAAAATACACTCACACACGTACACACTACAATAAATTGCAAACATACACATCTACTAACCATAAACACTTCCGGAGTAACATCAATAAATGAATACATCCTGGTATGAAAAAATCAGTGAATCCCAGTTCTCAATGACTCTAAGTACAGCACTGCATGCAAAATTAACTCTCACTTTATCCAAACAACCACTTCACCACTGTATATACACAACTCACAAGGCCCAATTATCTAATGCGAAACCAAATAAGGTTCTTGCTCTATTCAACAAACCCTAACAGATAAAATAAAATAAATACATAAACTAAAATTTGCCCCATCAGGAGAAGATTTGCTACCACCCGAATATCTTAGAGTCTCTTGCTACCACCTGAATATCTTAAAGTCTCTGTTCCCTCTATAGCCTACCCTATACCAACATTAATCAGCTGCTTCATAGGAGAGCAGTATGACCTTTTGATCTGGAAGCAATCATATAACATTCCAAAGCACAAAAAGGGCAGTAATACTAGTATCTTCAGCTTCAGACCGTGGAAAAATGTGTCAATAACAGACTCCTATCACACTAATAACACTTACCCCCATGCAACACTGTTTCAGACTAGGCCCCTCCATTGCCACTGCCCTACACTGTTTTCTAAATGTATTATATTCTCAACTTAATCTCAAGAAAACTACTGCAACTACATTTTATATCTGTCCAGAGCTTTAGACACCATATCTTGTCCAGTACATCCAAACAGGATAGCTCAACTCAACATCTCTTACAGTATTCTCAACTAGTTCTAAAACTATCTAGCTGACAGATTCCAGTCAGTAAAATGGAAAAACTCCCTCTTCTCATTCATCCCCAACAATATCAGTGTTCCTCAGTGATCTAGATTTAGACCCATGCTTTTTGCCATTTTTAGTAATGACGTACCAAATAATGGATCATGGAACTATAGTTCTGTATGTTAATGACTATACATTAATTTGCTCTGCAGTATCTCTTGTTAGGTTGCAATTACTTAAATCAGCTTTCAACAAACTAGAGACCAGGCTCATAGATTCACAACTAATACTAAACCAAATAAAATACTCTTTGGAACTAAAGTTTCTCTCAACACCACTTCTATAAATGTAATCTCTGCTAATAATGACAACTTAGAACAAACCAACCACACTAAACTTCTGGGTGGGGGGTCACAAAATAAGTTTGATGTACATATTACTCATCATTAATGAGGTTGGTATAATGGTTAAGGTGTTTACCTTAAAAACACAAGTTGCAGGGTTTGATTCTCACATGGGGTAATTGGCTAGGCTTAAAATGGCCCACAAGGACAGTTAGCCTAGTAGTAATCTATGATCATCAGCCTCCATTTTTTACATGGGGTTGGAGTATCCTTTTAACTGTCGCCATCTTTCCCAATTCAGTGTCACACTTCTGCCTTCTTCAACATTCATGCCTGACTGTCATAGATCTTCTTTCACACAATCAATCCACCTCTTTGCTGGGCATAGTTGTTTCCTCTTACCTTCTTCCTATCTGTCCCAAATCTTC
The DNA here is from genome assembly GCF_019279795.1 of Protopterus annectens. Classification (NCBI taxonomy): domain Eukaryota; kingdom Metazoa; phylum Chordata; order Ceratodontiformes; family Protopteridae; genus Protopterus; species Protopterus annectens. The sequence continues at coordinate 1,265,681,187 of NC_056746.1, forward strand.
TTCACCAGGTTGTCTTCTGCTTTTCTGCACGTATCTGAACCACTGTAATCTGTTCTCTTTGATCTTTTCTGCAATTGGAGCTACTTTGGCTTCTGCTTTTATGCCCTCATTTTTTTTGTTTGTCCCACAGTGTCCTACTACCCTTCTCAGACACTTAATTTCCATCACCTTTAGCTTCTTCAACTGTTCTGCCTTTACTGCCCAGGTTTCTGTACCATAAAGTAGTACTGGTCACACCACTGTCTTGTACACCTTACATTTCAGCTTCTTTGGCATTCTTCTGTCATAGACAGCACTTGAGACTCTATGCCAGTTGGCTGCAGCCTCTCTGATTCTACCTTTGACCTCTTTATTCAGACTTCCCTTCTCCTCAACCACCTCTCCCAGATACTTGAAGCTATTTACCTGTTCCACTATCTTCCCATCTATCTCAATTCTCAGCTTCTTCTGATTTCCCCAGTTTGCTGCCATTACCACAGTCTTATCTGTGCTTAGTTTCATCCCATGTGCCTTCAGTTTTGCATTCCATTCTCCTATCCTTTGCTGAAGTTCTTGCTCAGAGTCTGCCTGTACTGCCACATCATCTTCATACAGCAACTTTGTTGATCTATCCCCTCCAACCTGTTTGCTAATGTAATCCATCACATGTGTGAACAGCAGTGGTCTCAGAACTGAACCCTGGTGTACATCCACTCCCACTGGGAACCCCTCTGTGAGGCCGAACACTGTTCATACTTGAGTCATTGGGTCCTTGTACATAGCCTGCACTAATTCTACCAATGTTTCTGGGACTTTGAACCACCGCAGTACTGCCCAGATCAGCTTTCTTGGGACCTTATCATATGCTTTCTCCAAGTCTAGGAATGACCAGTTGGACTCTTTCCTCATCTCTAGCATCTTCTCAACTATCTGTCTCACTGCAAACATCAGGTCAATTATGCTGCATCCTAATTTAAATCTGAACTGCACATCTCCCATCTTCCATTCTACTACTCTGCATATCCATTTATCAATCACCCTCTCCAGAACTTTCATGAAATGTGATAGGAGTTTCATGCCTCTACTGCCCACAGTTGTGGATTTCCCCATTGTTCTTGTACACTGGCATGAGTATGCTTATTCTCCGATCACCTGGGATACGCCTTTCTCTCCACACTGCTGTGAGTACCCTCAGGAGCCACTTCACCCCCATTTACCCAGCATCTTTATCATATCTGCTGTGACCTCATCTGGTCCTGCTGCTTTCCTTGAGTTCATTTTCCTTAGTGCTATTATTACTTCTTCTATGGTGGGCTCCTTTTCTTCTCTCATCATAGGCTGTTTCTGGGGGAGTACAGCTTCTGTGGAGTTTTCTTCATACAGAAGCTGCTGAAAATACTCCTTCCATCTGCCTTTGATGTCCTGTGAACTGGTGAGCAGGTTGTTGCTGGCATCTCTTATAAAGGGTGTCTGACTATCTTCTTTATCTTTCTGTCATTGCCTTGCAACATGATATAGTTTCTTTGTACCACCTACTGAGTCACTTTCCAGGAGCTGGTAGAGTGCCTCTGATGCCCTATTCTTGCATTGCAACTTCTTTCTTAGCTTCTTTGTTAGCCAACCAGTATTCCTTCCTAGCTTGGTTGATCTTTTCTATCTCCCAGTTTTTACTGCACTTCTTTCTTTTGATCACTTCCTGGACTTCTGCATTCCAACACCAGCTTTCCTTATGTACCTTATTTCCATACCTGGCTTGGCCACATACCTAGGGTTGCCACTTTTCATTGTGGCTAAAACTGGACTTAGGCCACACTCCTCACACCACACATAACCCCACCCATTCTCTGTCCACTACCCATCCATTTTGTGACATCACCATCATATAGTTTGAGCAGAAACACCATCTTTTTCTGTTAGTGATGCCTGTTTTTGGCAGACTTACTATACGTTTTATGAAAAAAGCATAGCAATTCTGCTGATTTAACAAACTCCGATAGTCTGTTTCTTTTTATGAAACAGAATACCAAAGTTTGTACAGTGTTTTCCGGACTACCGGGCAATCAGTTTGATTTCCACATAGTCCAAAAGAAAATGGATAGCTGGCAACACTACACATATCTGTTCTGTAGTCCTAACGCATGCTGTTTTGAGACACTGTCATTCTTCTTCAACTCCACCTGTTTCCTCCTCTTTCTGGGGTGTTAGAACCCTGAGTAATACCTTGAACTGTTGTACTTTCTCTCCAGTCAACTTCCAGATCTTCAGCCTGGTCTCTGTTGACCTTAGAGCCTTCTCTGACCACTGCTTGTAGCTGATTGTGGCAACCAGTGGTTTATGCTGTGGGCCAACTGTTTCACTGGGGATGACTTTGCAATTGTGTATTCTACTCCAGTGACTTTTCCTTACTAGGAGGAAGTCAATCTGAGTTGCATGTTGGCTACTCTTGTATGTGATCTTGTGACTGTCTCTCTTTCTGAACCATGTGTTGGCTGCTATCAAGCCATTTGCCAGACAGAAGTCTAGAATGGCTTCTTCTTCTTTATTCTTGTTGCACAACCCATGTGGTCCCAGGCAGTCTTCATATCCTGTTCTGTCTGTCTGGATGTTTGCATTCAAGTCACCCATTATCAACACCAATCCATGTTGTCCTGCTTTATCTAGTAGGTCTTGTAACTGCTGACTGAATGCAGTCTTTTCCTGACTAGCACAACCCTGTAGGACATCGGCTGAGATTATGAATGCTGCCCTATCATTACACTGGAGTCTGATTAACATGAGTCTGATATTAATTCTGATGACATCCCTCACTGGCTTCTGAAGCCTCTCTCTCACCACAATTCTCACACTATTTCTAGCCTATCCCCCTCCTGAGTAGTAGGCTCTGGATCACACTGCCCTTTCATCTTGTCTCTTGGATACATAAAATGTCCAGCCTCCTCCGTATCACCATGTTATTCACTTCCAAGATGCATCCTGTCAGTGAACCTACATTAAGTGTAGCAATTCTCAGTTCATGTTTGGCAGGTTGATTGGTTTTACATCCAGATTTCACTCAGCAGAGCTATCCCAGGTAACCCAGGTGAGTCAACTAGATACCAGCCGTTTAGTAGCTTATTGACCTAGGGCTGTTGGGCTTTATGGTGGGCACACACTGGCCGATAGGGGCCTATAAACCCCTCTCACTGTTAACATGGGCTCCTGGTGTAGGTCAGAGCACGCCGGGTCTTCAAGCCACTTATCACTGGTAACTTCCCATGCCCATTTTGGGGACATTAGTCAACATGACTAAATCAGGTAGAGCCATATTTTTACACTGAATGGTTAGGCCTGCTACAGCGTGCAGTCTGTGATCTGTGTTCTCCTATCCTGAGGATACTGTACACCACAGTAGATGCCCAAAGCGATTGGTCTGTACAACTCTTCCCCCTATAAGGCGCCATGCAGAGTCTGTGTTGTTGCCCACAGCTCCATGCATTGGTGAATTTTGAGATGGAAAAACTCAGCATGTTTTTCAGAGGTGGGAGGAATCCCACAGAGGCACAGGAAGAACATGCAAACTTCAAAAGACGCATTGGTCTGAGGTCAGGATCGAGCCTTGTACCTGGGAAGTCAAGACCTTAATCATTATGCCAACTGGTCTCTAACAAATCTACATATTAATCACGCTGTTCCAAGACCAATATAAAGCTAGGCATGTTATACAGCGTAAAACATTATTTCATCCCTTATGCTCAGAAACAGCTTGCACTATCATTCTTCCTCCCCTTCATGCTTTATATTTTATTTATTTGTCATTTTCAGCTGGGTTAGTCCAACTGAGCTAGTGGCCCGTTTTTAGTTGAGACCCGAGGAGAAAAGCTCCAAACATACAATAGGAGACAACACAGTTTGTGAAAACATTACAAAAAGAATGATATATATTTCAGGAAATACAAATTTTGGACAGACTAGAAAGAAAGGAAAATTACAAGTTTAGAAAAGTGTTCTATAGTAATTGCAGGAAGAATTACAAATGTTATACACAAATGAGGTTGTGCGTTAGAAATAGCTTGATATTATGTAAGAAGTTATATGTACACGAGAGACAAATATAGTTGGTAATGCTTGTGTCTTCAGAGTGCAGGAAAATATTGGTAGAGGTGGGTACAGGGTCATAAGTTACTAAAGGAGTCAAATGAGGATAGCCTTGGAAGGAATGTGAGCGATAGTAAAGAGGTGAAAAAAGGGGGGTGAGATTAAATGGGATCTTGGCAGTGGCAGCTGCTGGCATTTAGGAGGAAATTTCTGAGTCTGAATTTAAAGAGATTCGTGTTAGTAATGGTTTGGATGTTTGGGAGTAGCTTGTTCCAAGCCTGGGATATACTTTTTTTGTAAAGAAGTTTGCCAATGTTTTTGTTGGGTTTGCAGGTGTCAAGTAGGTGCTGGTCTGAGCTGTGGATCATGGAGGAGGGGGTGTAAAGTGATATTAGGGAGGAGAGAGGGATAGGCTAATGGTTTAGAGAGTAAATTTGTGAGTTTGTGATTTGCAACTGGGAGAGAAGCAGCTGTTGGGGAAAGTCTAGCCAGTGGAGTTGTTTTAGAGCAAGGCAGTGATGTGATTTGGAAGGTTGGTTACTGGCAAATCTTGCAACACTATAACAGGTTTGACAAAGGTTAGCCAAAAGGATGGTTTGTAGATGTGTTAATATAGGAGAGGCATATGATAGACAAGGAAGGAGGAAAGCTTGAGCTAGAGTTTGTTTAGAGTCATCGGCTAGGTATGTTTTATGTCTGTAGAGTAAGCCAAGTTTCTGATTTGCTGTTTTGGTACAGTGCTGCATATGGGTATCAAATTTCAATGGGTCATCAATGATACAATGATAATACCAAGGAGCTTTGCATGTGGGTCAGCTTGAATGATGGTGTTATTAAGAGAAGAAATGGTGAAGGTTGTTTTAAGGTGAGAGGGATTTGGGAAGGAAGAGCAGCAGTTTTGTTTTTTGAGGCTGAGTATTAATTGGTTTTCAGTTAGCCATTTTTCTACGGACAGAAAGCTATTTTGCGTAATAGAGTAGAGTTTAGAAATGTCAGAACAGGTGATAAGGGTGGAGTCACCTGCATATTGTATCAGGGTGGATGTTGTACAGGAAGTGTGTAGTTGGTTGGTAAAAATATTAAAAGTATGACTGAGTAAGTAAGGGAGCAGGTGGACCGCCATCTTACTGACTGTTGTCTATTAATGAGATAGCTAGAGAACCATTTAATAGTAGAGGAGGTTAGACTGAGATCAGATAGTTTATTAAGAAGTTTAGAGTGAGAGACGGTATTGAATGCTTTTGAGAGGTCAAGAATAAGGCAAGAAACAAATAGATTTTTGTCTCAGACTTTGGCAACAGTCTGAGTAAAGGACAGAAGGGCAGTACTATGATGGGGTCTGAAAACATGCTGAGTATGGGTTAGGAGGTTCTTATCTATTAGGTATTTAAGTAGCTGTTTGTGTATACATTTTTGAAGGAGTTTAGATAGTGGAGAAAGAATTACAATAGGCCTATAGTTAGATGGTTCATTACTATTGCCTCCTTTGTGTAGTGTTGTTGTTGTGTCTTTCGGCTTTTCCTGGTTAGGGGTCTCAACAGCGGAACTCAGGTCCGCTAATGATTGGTAGTAGATTTTTACGTGCCAAGTTGCCGGCCCTGGCGCACAACCTTCAATGAAGGTACGCCCATTCATACATGTCTCCACACAGAAGACGCTCTAGCTGAGAAATGAACAGGACAACATCTTACTGTGAGGCGACAATGCTACTGCAGCACCCGTAATGGTGAAAAATTATTTCCATGTCTGGGACAGTGGATTCCAGTATAGATCTATTAATCAAGATGGAAACAGGGTAGGCTATTGGGTGGGCAGCTAATTTAAGAAATGGGGGGGGGTTGTCAGAGGAGGGGGATAATGGTTTTAATTTAAGCAGAAGAAATTTTATGTAAGAAGCTGGGATGAGATTTAGTGTGAAAGAGATGTTATTGGTAGAACTGGGGGTTGTATGTGTGATATTATTGTTTAGTCTGAGAATAGATTCTATGAAATAGGAGTTAAGAAGAGTGGTGGTTTTGAGTTTTTTTTGTCAGGGTAGGGGTTGGGGGTGGTGTTGTTGTTTGCGTGCAGGATTTTATTAATAAAGCACCAGAATTTTTTTCGTTTAGAGTTATGGGTGAGTGGGGCATTAGACTAGCATTGTTTCTTATCCTCGTACATGTGTTTTTTAGTAAGGTTACGAAGTTCTTTATATTTCCGGTGAAGGGAAGTTGATTTTGTTTCAATCCATTGTTTCCAGGTGCTATCTCTTTTTTTTCATAAGGGTGAGGGTGTCTTTTGAAAGCCAAGGAGTGTGGGTTGATTTGGTCCTGACTTTTCTAAGAGGTGCTAGGGAGTCAAGGACGGTGAGGAATGTATGGTTGAAATAAAGGACTGCATCATTTAGGGGATGTATTTCAGAATGGAAAGGCTTCATTATTAAAAGGGGAGAGGTTGTAACATTCCTTATAGAGATGGAACTTAGGTATCTGAACAGACTGTCTATGTACTCAGATAGGAAGGTGGTCACTTAGGGAGTCTGATAAGGTAGTAGGGTTTTGATAGACATTAGGGTAAAAAATTAAGATCCAGTCCAGGGTGGAGCATTTCTTGTTATTTTTTTTGAATTGGGTTGGTGTAGTAAGTAGCTGATGAAAGCCATAATGGTTGATATTGAGGGAAGGACTGGATGTGGATAGTTTTTGCCAGTCAATATTGATGTCTCCTAACAGGAGGAATAGGGAATATGGAATGACATGGGCGACCGGTGTTCCACACCAGAGGTCAATTCCTCATTGGTCAGATCCGACCCAAAGCTAATCACCCTAGACATCCACATCCCGCCCCCACCCCCCATTAGGGAAACCGCCGTAAAAAAATTCTCCAAAGCCAACTTCATGCTTCTTAAGATAGAAGTGACAAACTTCACGACAATCAGATGGACAGTAGAGGTACGACTGCTGAATCCTACACAAATGCACTTTATAAGCACTTACATGAGTGCATAAATCATTCTATCCCTAACAGAACCAAGATGCTATCCTCCAAAAAAAGGAAATCAATCTGGTGGTCCCCTGCCATAAATAAATTGTACAACAGAAGAAAGAAACTGTTGCAAACAAGAGTAAATTCCCATGATTGAAAGAACTCCCTGGTCAGCCACAGTAAGAAGGTGAGATCCCTAATAAAGTCCTCCAAAGCTGGTTATGAAAACAAAATCGCCACTGATTCTAAAGACAGCCACAAATCATTCTATAGCTATGTCAAGAATCTCAATGGCAACACTCAGATCTGCTCTGAGTTACAACACAATGGCTCTAAATATACAGAACCAACTGATATTGCCAACATCCTGGCAGATAGGTTCAGTGCTACCTTTACCCCCCTCTCACCCCCTAAAGGGCCCATCTCTATACTGGAAGAATACAAAGTTCCTGTAATCACGGCTGCACAGGTAAAAAACACACTCTCCAAAGCTAAGAACACAGCATCCATGGGACCTGACAACATCCCATGCTGCATTCTACATGAACTACAGAATGAACTGGCACCCATCTAAGCACAATGTTCAATCATAGCCTCACCTCAGGCTTCATGCCCACTGAATGGCGCACAGTGACGGTTATCCCACTCCACAAAGGGGGAGCCACCACAGCCCCCAGGAACTAACACCCCATTAGCCTAATGAGCCTGGTCTGCAAGGCCATGGAATGTATCATCATGGAACTTATACACAGAGACATTGGTAATCTCCAAACTCTGGACCCCATCCAGTTTGGGTTTATAAAAGGCAGATCATGTCTCCTAAACCTGATAGACTTCTTTGAAGCAGTCACCAAAGCCATAGATGAGGGTAAGGTGGTTCACACAGCCTATCTAGATCCCGCCAAGGCTTTTGACACCATCCCTCACTCTGGAATTATAGATAAACTCACTAAACTGGTTATAAATCCCTATGTCACAAGATGGGTTGCCAACTGGCTCACTGACAGAACCCACACTGTGAAAGAAACAGACTCCAAATCCGACTTCAGACCAGTGACAAGTGGAGTACCACAGGATTCAGTCCTAGGTCCTCTCCTGTTTGGTATCTACTTTTCTGAAGTACAGACTAACACAGAAGGTCTTTGGCTAATGAAGTTTGCAGATGACTGCAAACAAGGAGTCATAATCAAAACTCTTAATGATGTAGACATCCTACAAAAGGGCCTCACTGTGACAGATGCCTGGTGTCAAAGCCATGACCTCTAGCTCAATACCAAAAAGTGCATGGTCATCCCCTTTGGTAAAAACTTTGTACCTATGAACTACCACATAGGTGGTAGTCTACTTAACACTGAAAGTGTGATAAGAGACCTTGGGACACAGGTGAACAGTAGTCTCTCCTTTGATAATCACATCGCCACAGTAGTCAGGAAATCCTTCTACGTGGCACAACTCATCAAAAAAGGTTTCTTATCCAGGAAAAAAGAGGTCATTGTTTCCCTCTACTCATCACTCATTAGACCCATTATAGAGTACAACGCCCCTTTTGGTATGTACCTCACAAGATATCTACAACAACTGGAAAGGCCACAGAAATACCTCACAAAGAGGATTACTGGCCTCAAACAGATGCCCTATGCAGACCATCTAAAAAAACTCCAGCTTTACTCAGTTGCATATCGCCTACTCAGAGGCGATCTCTGCCTAACATACAAAGCTATGTCAAACCCAGAACTGTTGGACATGCTCCACTTAAAGAAATCCCAATCCCTCTGAACTACATGCTCTAGGGACCTAAACCTTGTCACCACAATAAACAGAACATGCTGGAGGGATAGATTCCTGTCCCAGAGACTTCCCATACTCTGGAACAAACTACCTATCTTTATCAAACAAATCTCCTCATTAGCACTCTTCAAGAAAAATCTTGATAATTGGATGGGAAATAGGAAATTCACCCCGGGATCACCTCTGTGGCTCTGCTCAACAGGGGCACAGGAAAATAATTTTCTTGGGTGGCGAAAGCCAGGGTACCTTTTTGGCTAGGCTTATATAGGCCCTAGGGTCAATAGCCTAGTACCTACCTATGAACCTATGAGAGGATGGATTCTAGGATGGGAATGTTGCTTTCTCATAGAATATAGATAGCAGCTATGGCAAATTTCTTTTAGGAGTTAAGGTGGCAATTTAAGATGAGTAGTTCAGCTGGGTGGAAATTTGGGTGAGTTATGGGTAGGGGGATATGCTGAGGTGTTCAGAGTACATGATTGTGACTCCTTTACCTTTCCTGGTGATTCTGTCTTGACAGTAGATGCTGTAGTGGGGGGTACAATTTCTAAGTTGGAGATATGGGGCTTTAACCAAGTTTCAGATAGAGTTAAAATGTGAGGGGAGTAGAGAGTAATCCAGGAATGTAGTTCTGAGGTTTTGTTAGGTAGGCTCTATATATTAATTGAGTATATAGTAAGGTGTTTGGTATGGGGGGGCAAGGAAGATAGTTGTGGCTAGTGACGGATGGACTGGTGGAATAATTTGTTGGGAAGGCAAGACCTGGATTGGGGTGGATATCCCCATCATGTAGAAGTGTGTTTGAGAGTGGTGGTGGTTTAGAGAACTAGTGGTAGTAACACAGAGATATGAACTTTGGTTTAAGGGATATGTGTGTGTGTAAAGACTTTGTACTTGTGAAGTTGAGCATAGGAGATATTGAAAAGAGAAGGAGAGATAGTGAAGGTGAAGGAAGGTTCTTTTTGTTGTACAGAGAGTGTTGTGGTAGTTAGTGGTTGGAAATGATAGAGTTGTGTTTGATAGGAAGTTAGGAATGTGAGAAAGAGAAGTAAAGTGGGTAAGATGTAAAGTAGAGCCATGGTTTGAGATAGAGTTTTGAAATGTAGCATTAGATTGATATGAAGTTGAGTAAGAGTTATTTACTTTAAGTATATTTGCTGTATTAAAAGTGGAAGGAGAGTTTGAAACTAGATTAATTATGCTGGTCTGCTTAGTTCAGTCAGGTGAGTGGAGTGGTGAAGGGAAATGGGAGAGGTATATGTGGCTGGGGTGCTGGGATTGGATAATTAATGATAGTGGGTTAGGCTGTAGCTGTGGCCCGAGAATATAAGTTAAATGAAAGTGGGGTGGATGGGAATGGGGGTAGGGTAGGGGAACGGAGTGAACCCAAGCATAGCGAGGGCAAATGGAGTGGGCTGACACCCTGCTCACGCGTTGGACAGTGTATAAAAGACAAACAGAGCTGACACCCTGCTCATGTGTTTGACAGTGTATAAAAGACAAACATGGCTGACACCCTGCTCACATGTTGGGAAGTGTCAAAAAGAGAAACAATCAGTAAGTGTTTCCCACAGGTAGATGCTTAGTTTTAATTTCTTATCAGCACTATATAGGGGGAATAACTACAGAAGCAGTGACTGGTGATTTTTGCTGTTTGTCAGGTACATATGACCTAGCCCAGGAGAGTAAATCCTGAGACTTTGGTGGTTAGCTTGCCACTTTTTGCTTTAATTACCTTTTGAGGGTTTAGGACTGGTGGTGAATCTTATGGCCCTATAGTATGGGACTCAAAACATTAAGTTTATTAACCTTTGCTCTGTTCTTAATGAGCAGAGAAGCTACAAAGAGTAAAGAGAAGAGATGGGGGGTTCTCTGGGTTGAGGCTTGCAGCTATCACCCCTGGAAGTATGCACTCTAACTTAATTTAACTAGGTATTAGCAGTTCACACTAAATGCACCTATATTGCGTTAAACACAAACAGCAGGGCTCCCGAAGCCGAGTCTGGGGCTGCAGATTATTTTGCTTTTTGGCTTCGTTAGAGTGTGTAGAGTCCACTCTCACAGAACTAGGGGGAAGAAAATCCAGTGTTGACCAGGTGCACAGAAAACGATTACCTTAAACACAAAAAGTGTGGTTCCCAGAGCCTAGTCTGGACCTGCAGATTCTTTTGTCTTTTGTCGTAGTTACAGTGCATAAAGTCCAGGCTCATTGGGGAGGTGATCAGCTGCAGTGAGTATATATCTCCCATCCTAACCAATTTCCAGAAAAACTTAAGAAAAGAAATCTCACAGAATAAGATAGCACAATTTGTCACTAACTCACCAAGTAGCTCACATCATTGCACTGCCCTAAAAGAGCTGCAGTGGTTCAGACCTCATAAACTCCTTAAATTCAGCTAACTAAAAATAGTACACAATATTCTGTATTTATCAGATGAATGCCTGGCAACAAGCAAGCTTGTAAAATACAAACTTCAAAACAAACTCTATTCACAGGATCAACAAATTCTTAAAACCAAGCCAGTTTGCTTTTGTCAAGGGCAGATCCTGTCTGCTTAACCTGGTCAATGTCTTCAAGAAGGTTGCTGAAGCAATAGATGAGGAAAAATGGTACACACCACATATCTAGACTTCACAAAGGCATTCAATGTCACCACCCATTTTGTTAAACTGTCCCAGCTAAATGTTAATCCCTATGTAACTCTTTGGATAGCACACTGGCTCACAAATAGAACCCAGGAAATTAGGATAGTTGGCTCTGCCTCTTTCAAGAGACCTGCCACAAGTGGTGTACCATAGTGTTCAGTCCTTGTGCCACTCTTCTTTGGCATTCAGTTCTCAAAGGTCAAAACTAATGTTAAGGATTTATGGCTGACCAAGTTGATGTATGCAGAATAATTTAAACTGTGTGCCATCACAAACTTTCTACAAGACACCAAGATCTTCCAAGATAGCCTTTCCCAAACAAATAGCTAGTGTCATAATCACGGACTAAAACTAAATGCCAAAAAATTTACAATAGCTTCCTTTGACAAGCATGATACCCTCTGTAATTATCACAATGAAAACATGCCCCTGAAAAGTGATTATGGACATGTGAACCTATGCGGACAACAAACCGTCCTCTGATCACTATGCATTCATTATTGTACAAAAGTCTTTTTTCTTTGCTGAGCTTATACATAAAGATATGGCAGCCAGGTCCTGGGATGTGATCATTCCACTGTATTCAGCACTGATTAGGCCAGGTGTTGAGTATAATGCTTTTTAGTATGTACCTAACCAAACACTTAACACAACTTGAATGACCATAACGCTTTCTCACCAAAAAAATCAAGGGCCTAAATAAAAAAAAAAAACACTGAGCATCTCAAAGCCTTGTCCCTCTTCTCATATCATACAGACTAAAGAAAGGTGATCTTTCTCTCAAGTACAGAGTCTCAGCAGATCAGATTTACTACATATCCAGAAGTCCAATGATGGTTAAACACCCACTCAAGAGAACTTAATCTCTTATGCAACATAAATAGAACATGCTGGAGGGATGGATATGTATCACAGAAAATGTCACTTGTTTGGAATAGCCTTCCTCTCCACATAAAGCAAAATATTTCCTATACTTTATACAAACATAACCTGGACAAATTGATTGGAAACCACACATTCACCCTTGGTTTCATACCCTTATCACCTATGGATAAGAGTAACATGTGAATGTTCTGCCCATGTAAATTACAATGGCCAAAAACTTCACAGGAATGCAGGGCTAGGCTTCTAGAGATCCTCACAGATCAATAGCCTAGTAAGTACCTATGAACCTATGACTCAGTGACAAACCACTACAGTTAAAGTCAATAATTACTGTGGTGGCACTCTGTATTCTGCTTTCATTGCAAAAACTTGGAACGTCTTGCCTTCTGAATTAAGAGCACAGTCAAATACTACAAATTTTCAACAACAGCTAGAAAGATGTCACGATTCCATTAAGTGTCATATGTCCTTGCATCCTTTGGTTATGCTGAAAATTCATTAATTGCACTATTACTACAATATCATTAACCACCACTACTAATCCTCTTTTATTTTCTACTAGGAATTTCCATCTTAGTCGTACTTCAGTCTCTGCTCATCCTCCTCCCTTATATACTCACTGTTTAACTAAAAAATGGAATACTCGCCCTTCAACACCATATCCCCCAAGGTTATACTTACCATGTAGCGACACTCTGATAATTTATGCCTAACAGTTACAATGTGATGCCTCTTCATTACTATTAATTGTATCCTATTTTGTTATTTGTTTTAAAACATGTTTTAAACGCTGTATGTACTATGAAGCTTTTCTTCCCAAGACTCTGGGCACTTGGTCAGTCTGACCATCCTGGACAACAAACAGAATAAATAAATAAATAAATAAACAAACAAATAACAATATCAAAGTGATGTAAGGTGTTTATAGTTAGAGAGTACTAGGGGCCTAGTTAAATGCATTAAAGTAGCATACAAAGAATATTGTAGTTTATAATACATGTAATATGTAGACAATGCACAAGAATTTGATAAGTTAAAAAAGAAGTTGTAATATAAATGCTAGTTAGTATACTATTTTCTAGGGTAAAGTTGAGTGAACATGGTATATGAAGGTTTAATACAAATGCTAGTTAGTATACTATTTTTATTAAAAGTAGTGGTATAAATACTAGTTATTATACTTCAAGGTTAAAGTAGTGGTGTATGTAATGTATGAAAGTTTAATACAAATGCTGGCTAGCATGCTGTTGTCTAGGTTAAAGTAGTGGTGTACATGGTATAATGCTGAGTATAAATGCTGCTTAATATGCTGTCCTTCAGGTTAATGTAGTGGTGTACATGGTGTAAGTCAAACCTGGAAATGAGAGTAGAAGATTACTAGCATGTTATCTTGGACCAGTTACACTGAGTATGTTTTATTAAATGCAGGTTTAGCCTTTTCTTAAGGATATTGAAATTTATTTATTTATTTATGTATTTATTTATTTATTTATTTATTTATTTATTTATTGCCATTGGTTAACCGGGTTGGTCCAACTAAGCCAATGGCCCATTTTCAGTGGAGACCCAAGCAGAAAAGCTCCAATTACAAATTACAGTCATAAAAAAAATAAATTACAGTCATACAAAAAGGAAATCACATCTCAAAAAGAGTTAATACAACAATAGATAATAACACAATAAAAATGTTTGGTACAGATTTTGTAAAAATGAAATGAAATAATGTATAGTATAAACATGGCAGTGAGGAAGTTAGGGGAAAAAGGTGTTATGTACACATAGAGGGAGCTTGAGGAGGATGCTAGGGGAAAACAAAGGAGTTATTAACACATAGAGGGAGCTGGAGGAGTTTTCCAAGTTAGAGGGGTAAGAAGAGAAAGAAAGCGAAAAGATGGTGGGTAGAAGGAAGAGGTTGTAAGAATTCGGGTAGGAGCTAGACAGGGACAGAATTCTGTAGGTAGTGCTTGAGTGCTAGTTTGAAATGTGATTTATGGGATATACTTCTTATATTGTAAGGAAGGAAGTTCCAGGAGTGAGCAATTGAGTATTTATATAATGACTTGCCAATGTTTTCAGATGGTTTGTATGTCCAACAGATGTTTATCTGATGAGTGGAGTTGACGTCAGGGGTTATATAGTGATACAATATTAGAGCTAGAGGGGCAGTATGTAGGGTTTAAAGGATTGTGTGTATTATAAGCAGTTGTGGAAGGAGTAGTTGATTTAAGGGAAGGGCAGTGATGGGATTTATAGACGAGGTTAGTAGCAAATGTAGCTATTTTATTGTAGTTTGTTCTAGTTTGCTGAGAAGAGAAGACTGAAGGTTCATGAGGACAGGGGCTGCACACAGTAGACTGGCTAAGAGGAGAGACAAGGCTAGGGTGGGTTTTGAGGAGTTAGAAATACATTTGTGATTAGGGTATAGAAGGCAGTTTTTGGTGAGTTTTTTATGCATAAATTGAAATGTATGTCAAATTTTAGTTCATCATCGATGGTAATACCAAGTAATTTGGTATGTGGATTAGGTTTGATGATGGTGTTGGTGAGGGAGGTAATGTAGAAGGAGGATTTATGTTGTGCAAGGTTTTTTGGAAGGAATAACAAGAGTTTAGTTTTTTGGAAGGAATAACAAGTGTTTAGTTTTTTTTTTTTTGGGGGGGGGGGTAATATTAATTGATTGTTAGTGAGCCAGGTCTCTATGGAGGTGAAAGTAGCTTGGGTACATGAAAGGAGTTCAGGGATGGTGACTGTGATTATGAGGGTGGAGTCATCAGCATATTCCAAGATGGTTGAGAGGTTAGTAGCAGAGTGTAAGTTATTAGTAAAAATGTTGAACAAGAGGGGACCCAGGATAGAGTCTTGGGGAACTCCTATGCTGATGGGCAGAAAAGGAGAGGAGGTAGTTTGCCAGTGTATAGATTGAAGTCTGTTAGATAAATAACTAGAGAACCAGGATATGGAGAGAAGGGAGAGGTGAATGTCTAAAAGTTTAGTTAGTTAGAGTGGGAGACTGTATTGAAGGTGTTGGAAAGAACAAGAAATAGACAGGAGAGAAGAAGGTTGTTATCATGGGCTTCTGCCACTGTTTGAGTGAATGAGTGAAGTGCAGTAGAAGTGTTGTGGTGTGGTGTGGTCTAAAACCATGTTGAGAGGGAGTTAGGAGATTATTTCAAGCAAGTATTTGAGTAGCTGGGAGAGAATGCATTTCTCACGTATCTTGGACAGTGGGGATAGTATAGCTATGGGGCAATAGTTTGATGGGTAAGTAGAGTTACCTCCCTTGTGGAGTGGGATTGTGTAATAGGACTTCCATATGTTGGAGATGACAGCCTCGCTAATAGAGCGATTTATAAGGATAGAAAATGAGTAGGCAATAGAGCTGGCAGCAATTTTAAGAAAGTGGGGGAGTAGATTGTCAACAGAGGGAGAGCAGGGTTTGAGTTTATTCAATAGGGATTTGATAAAGGAAATGGGAATAGGATGAAAGGAGAGGAAGATGGGCTGTGAGGTAGGGGCAGAGAAGAGGGGGTTGGACAGTGCTGAGTTGGTCTTTGAATTATGTCTAAGAAATACTGATTTAATAGAGGAGCAATTTCTGTGGGATTATTGTGAGGGAAGGGGTTGGTGTAGGAGGGGTAATAGGGTAGCAAATTTGTTTGACAGTGGACCAACATTTTTGGGTTTGTGTGTGGGCTGCAATGTTTGAAAGGAAGGAATGATTTGTTATCTTTGATGATAAGTTTTTTACACGTGTTTCTAAGTTCTTTGTAAGATTAGAGCAGGGTTGGAGTTTTATTTTTTACCCAGGTTTTCCAAGCAATATCCCTCTGCCACATGGTTGAGCATGTTTGCTTAGTGAGCCAAGGAGCATAGTTAGATTTAACCCAGACTTTTCTTGAAGGGGCCATGCTGTTCAGGATATTTAGGAATATCTTGCTGAATGCAATAACAGCATCGTTAAGGGGGAGGTTACAATGGAAGGTCCAGTTTATTTTGCCAGTGGAGTTGAATTTATCTGGGTCAAATTGAGTCAGGTTATGATGTTCTCTGTATAGGTGTTCTTTGGGTGTCTGTTGAGAGTATCTATGGATATAGGCAAGAGAATGGTCACTCATGGAGTTGGGAAGTATGCCAGGGTTGTGATAGGCACAAGGATCAGAAATAAGGATCCAGTCAAGTATGGAGCCAGAAGTAGAGTTAGTATTAGTCCTGGTAGGGGAAGATATTAGCTGTTGGAAGCCATATAGATTGATGGCATGAGTAGAGGAAGTGGAGTAGACAGAAGACCAATCAATATTAATGTCACCAAGTATAATGGTTTCATAGGAAATGTTTAGGATGATAGAAAGTTTTCTAGAATATGGATGTTACTGCCTGGGGGGATAAAGACAGATATGATAGCAATTTGTTTATGGTTGTCTGTGGGGATATAGGCAGATATGATGGCATTTTTATGGGGGGTTGAGGTGGCAGTTAACAATTAGTATTTCTGCAGGAGCAAAGGTAGGTAAGGGGGTAGAGAGTGGAGAAATATTAAGTTGGCTGGAGTAGAGGATGGCAACATCTCCACCCCTTTTGTTTATTCTGTCTGCCTGGTAGATATTATAGAATGGGGGTAAGATGTCAGAGTTAGAGATGTGAGGCTTTAACTAGGTTTCTGAGAAGGTTAAGATATGGGGGGGGGGGGAGTTATGGCAGATCCAAGAGTGAAATTTTGTAGTTTTGTTTACAATGATTTGGATGTTCAGAGAGAAAATTGTTACGGATTTAGGGGGGGTGAGTATGAATTTGGGAAGAAAGTGTGTGGGTGAGGAGCTGAGAGAATGTAGGCTAGGAGTAGATGTGATTGGGCTGGGGTTGGGATGGATATTTCCAGCCAAGAGAAGGGTGTCACAGAAAGACAGTAAGAGGGAGAGAAGGTCTGCAGTTGGAAAGAGATAGATTTGTAAAAGTTTTGATTGTAAAGAGGTTAGAGGGAAGTATAGGAAATAGGTTGGGAGAGATTTGTAGTGAGTGAGAGTTATTATGTGAGTAGTGACAGTAAGAGACAGTAGGTGCAGGAGCAGGGTATTGAAGTGATGTGTGGTATGAGGTAGAATGAGCTAGAAGGAGGAGAAGGGGATAGTAAGATAGTGAGGGGTCATACTGATTGGAGTGTTAGTTGAAAGGAAGCAGTGAGTGGTGTTTTGTTTGTTGGATAGAAAAGGTTGGGAGGGCAGCCACGGTGGTGCAGAGGTTAACGTTGCTGCCGCATCACAGCAAGAGGTTCTCTGGTTCAATCCTCAGCTGGGGTGCCTTCTGTGTGGAGTCTGTATGTCATCCCTGTGGTCGCGTGGGTTTCCTCTGGGTGCTCTACTTTCCTCCTACATCCTAAAGACATGCTGTAGGTGGATTGGACACTCTAAATTGGCCCTAGGTGTGAGTGCATGTGTGTGGGTGCCTCCTGTGGAAGGTTGGGCGTCAGGCTGGCAACTTGACACCATAACACTCCACTGCCAATCATGAGCAGACAGATGATCCACTGTGGCTACCCTTAAGTGGGAAAAGCCGAAAGAAGAAAAAGAAGATAGAAAAGGTTGGGAAACAGGGGGTAGATAAGTGATAGGTGAAAGGTCTATAATGCTTAAGTGTGGAGCATGTAAGTTTTGCAGCTATATCAGTAATGGCCCTTACGTTTCCATTCATGGATTTGAACGTACTTCATTTTGCCCAGGAACGTGCAACTGCAACACTACTATGTTAGTATATGTTGCTACATGCATGAGCTGCCACAGTTTCTATGTGGGCAAGACTATATGTAGATTAAGTGACAGAATAGCAGAGCATGTAAGGGCAATCAAATCTAAAAATCAGCACAATGCTCTATACATGCACAGTATAACCTGCACTAACTTCAACAAGTTTATCTTTTTTTGTTTTAGACAAGATGCTACCATGTGAAAGGGGAGGGGATGACAAATTAAAAGTAGAAATTATGGAGATAAAATGGAAAATTAGGCTTAGTGCCACATCCCCCCAGGCTTGAATGACAACATTGCAGTTTTACCCATTTTAAAAGAAAGGGCAAGGGTTATTTAAAGTAATTTATTAACTGTATTTTATTCCTTGACATTTCAATAACACATCTATTATACATTTATAATGCATATGCTTTTTAATCACATGGTTATAGAAGCTGTAAAAGTGGTGTTTTGTGTTTTCTGGAGAAAACCTAAGGTTTTATTTATCTTTATTAATTGTGTGTTTTTTTTTAAATTAATTCAGCGTGACATCACATGAAAAGATTGGTTGGTTTTGCTTACATCACTCTATTTAAACCAAGTTATTTGTGTCCCATGTAACTCCGAGGAAGCCATATTTTAATGGTGAAAGTGCATAGTTTATGGGACTTGCTGTTTTCTGCTCATGTCATTAAAGTGGAGTTTATCTGCCCGTTTTGGGGTTTTTTTTTTTTTTTTAAACTTTGGAATTCTGCTTTTAGTAGTTTGCATCACAGGTGATGTTAGTTACATGGTAAACCTGCTAGGCAGGAGTTTTTGAAATTCTTTTATACCTTTCAGATGCTGCAACAGATCTTATCTTTGGGTGTGTATAGTACCAGAGTCAGGTAACCAGAAGTGATGTCATTCTATAACCAGCACTGAAATGATTTTCTAGATATTAGTGACAGATATTTCGATAACCAGCACTAAAATGATTTTCTAGATATTAGTGAGATGTATTCCGTAACTCTCTCAGTAACACTTTGTTTTCAGAACCTGACAGGAAAGATCTCTCACAGATATCTCACACAACCTGACACCACATCTTGCCTTGCTGTAGTAAGCAACTCAGCACTCATCATCTTGACTTGCTGTCGTAAGTAACTTAACAAGGAAACAGTAATTCTTTAGTCGGTCAGGAAAATATAGTGAGATTAGTTATGTATTGTTTTTCTGCATCTGTGCGAATCTATCCAACTGTGTTACTTTTTTATATCTCCTGTGATTGAAACTCTGGTGTTTATTGTAACTAGATATTCAGTATTTTCATGCTTTCTATTTTATTATGTTTATTAAATATTTATATAGCTTTCATTGTGGCTGATCTCTTATTGAATACTTTTAATATCTTAAGAGTACTTATGCTTATTTTAGTGGCACTGTGGTTGCTCCTGAAAGCCTTGCTGCATTGGTCAAATGCTACCATTTGTATTAGTATTAATTTTATTCAGTATAATTGGGTACCCTTGTAAGAGCCTTAGAGTAGCTGACTGGTGGCAGCGTAATTACCTTATAGTCTGGGCAGCGGGGCCACAGATGATAAATCTGTGCCAGCCTTTCCCAGATGTGTGTGTGTGTGTGTGTGTGTGTGTGTGTGTGTGTGTGTGTGTGTGTGTGTGTGTGTGTGTGTGTGTGTGTGTGTGTGTGTGTGTGTGTGTGTGTGTGTGTGTGTGTGTGTGTGTGTGTGTGTGTGTGTGTGTGTGTGTGTGTGTGTTTCTGTGTGTGAAAATCAAATATCCAAGTGTGTGTATCAGCTACTTGGAACAGGGACACAGATCTCCAAAGTGGTTAGTGTGGACTCTTGTTTGGGGCCTTAAGAGAGAGAGAGAGAGAATGTCCAGCCCCAGGTCTGGAGTGTGCTCCCTGTGTGCTAGATGACCACCCTTGCAGACCATTTAAAGCCTAGCAAATTTGCCTTTCAAAGGTGACGACCGAACCCTTGTGTCTGTGAGGTAAACACCTTACCCACTATACCAAACCATAAACCTTGTGATGACAGGCAGACAGTATTCATCTAGGTAGAAGAACTTTGCTATGTAGATCACCTATACTTGATTAATGACTTCTCAGGGTACTGTTCTATGCATGGTCTGAAGACGAAGATTTGATCCAATAGGAGTTCAAAATATTTCTGACTAGTGATATAAGATACATTTGTGCCAGGAGAATCTTTAATGATTGATTGAGGAAGAGAGTATTTCATCATTTTGATGACTTGAAAGGGTTAATAGTAAGCTTATTACAGCTGATCTATCCCAGATTATTTCAAAGTTTCTCTATAAGTCCATATTAAGAAAACAGTAGCTTTTGTATAAAGAGATAAGTACTATATTGTGTGCATACAGAGTGTATGAAATATGAGGTAAGTTCCAAGGAAGTTGATTAATATATAATAAAATAAGCAATGTGCCTGGCACAATACGTTCTGGAACACCACCTAGAAAAAATTCAGATTCTGTGAATAAGTTTTTATTCGAAATGTTGAATGCTCAATTCAGTACATATTTCTGAACCATCCAATTATTTTCTATAGCAAACTACAGTTTGTAAGTTTTGAAGGAGCAAATAGTGGCTGATAGTTTCAAAGGCAAGTTTTAAGTTTAAATAAATTGCAATGGTTAACCAGTTATTATCCATGTTGATACAGATAGTACTGGTAAAATAAGAAATGACAGTGAGCTGTATTTTGGCTTGAAGCCATACTGTTTATCTGTTGGTATATCATACTTTAGCATATGTTCTAATGCCTAACCGTAGATTGTTTTAGGGAGAGAATATATATTTGCTATGCGTCCAAAGTCAGTAGCTTCAGTGGGTGATGTGACTTTGGGCAAAGAAATGATAGTAACATATTTGAAACTGGGTGGGATAATTCCAGTTGTAAGTGATAAAAATGTGTGTGATAGGCCGAGAGAGGATAGAACTACTTACCCAAAGTATTTTTGGATGAAGCATATGCATATGAGGGTTAAATTTAAAGTTGTGCTTTCCTGGTAAGTCTATAACTTGCTTGAAAGTTACGGCTCTAAAGCAGAATTGTGAAGAACCTAGTAAGGTATGAAGCTTGCATGAGAGGAGTGCTTGGCACAATGCATGGAAACTGTTGAAAAGTAGGTAAAGGAGGTGTGAATATAACTGATTTGAAGTTGCACTGTACATTAAGGTAGGGTTTATTTTAATAGGCCAGGCTGTTCTAGTGAAGAGTTGGGGTCAAGATATTTACTTAATAAATTGTCAGAATTTCTTTGGGTGCACTAGCCAGGCCTTTCAACTGTCCCTATTTGGAGGAACATTCACATTTTCAGGCCTGATTTACCCCTGCACAAGATGTCCCTAGTTTTGGAGGTATATTCCTATTTTCAGGCTTGATTTACCCCTTCACGCAATTTTTTGAATCCCCTTCATCATATGAGATTTTTGAAGCAGTCATGTACACAGAAAACACCACATAACCACTATGCTAGTGGCATCCACAATTTAAAAAAGGAGGACACATTTATATATATATATATATATATATATATATATATATATATATATTGCTTTTCTGAAGCAAAAATAAATGACATTGTGGGGGTAGAACTTTATAATACAGTCCATTAAAGTTTATATATTTCGCATTATCCTTGATAATGCGCTTATATTTTTTCATCATTTTTGTCACCTTGTTTTTAAACATGCTATCGAATAATATCTTATATTCCTACTGGAAGCGGAAGGAGCTAAGTGTTATCTGATATTCACATTCTATACAAATTAGATGTCCAGATTTTTGATTGGATGTTCCTACTTTTCCAGGACCTTTGTTGCTATTTTCAATGTCTGCAGGTTGAGAGGTGTGGTCCTTCTACTTCAATTTGCACATTTCTGTAATATGGCACTTTTGCTGTATTTGGCTCAGTTCTAGTATTTTTCTTTAGAGTATAAACTTGTCTTTTGCTCAATTGTTAATGCCATGTTTGCATTCATACCTTGTCTGAGCACTTTTGATTATATATTTTTTTGATTTTGTATGAAAGACAAAAGGTTGGTTTTCTTTCAGGCATCTAATTCTAAGTGGGTAAAGCTAGTCTTGGATAGGTAGTAGCAGGTTGTAAAAACACATAAGGGCAAAAGTAAGGTCAGCGCAACTGGGGACAGAAGCCCAGGCAATGAGATAATGTTCTGTAGATGAGATACATCTGCTGTTTGAGAAATAGTTCTGATTAGTGTAGTCCGAGAAGGGATTTTTCCATGCTTTAATGGCCAAGAACCAAAAAAAAATGGATATGGCCACTAGTCGCAACAGGAAAAGTATTTAGACACATAGTTTGCAGGTATATTAGTAATTAGAATAAGTAATGAACTTTGCCATGGGCTACTACTGACTCAGGTATTTCAGCCATTACTTGCCGAAGATTATTGTTGGTCAGGAATGTAGAACGTTAAGTTTTTACTGATCCTTTCCAATCCAAATTATGATCACTGATATTATTAGCTTGTGATGTTTTTTAATGTGACATTATCTCTTTGATAGTATTTTGTACAATGGTCAAAGAGCAGGGAGGTGAGGTATTGACTGTGGCTGTGTTAACCAAATAGTGAGAACCTAGGGTAATTTGTATAATATTCCAGTTAGGTGCTGAATCAGAGGTAGTGTTACTTTTAATTAAAAATTTTGAGTGTAGCAATGTTCATTTGTAAACCAATGTTAGTATATCCCCACCAACTTGGATGAGAGGCCTGTTATCAACAAAGAGGTCATATCCACTTTGGATAGTAAGGACACTCCATGACTTATCTTTCTGCTAAGATTTGTTTAAATAGAGAATTATAGACTTGGTTTATATTGGTTTCGCCAAGGCTCGGTCTGAGACCATTTATAAGCAATAGTTAGGCATTTGAAGGCCGTTGTAATTAAGTATTGTGGTTATTGGAACCTGTGTTTATCAGAATGCCACCACAAAGAATTATTAAGCAGGGAGTTAAAAATTATTGCAATTCTGAATGCTTTAAATGAGTTTGATTTGCAAGGTATTTTTAACTCAGTAAACACAGAGGGTGTTTGGAAATGGGGGGTTGTGAATAATTGCTGCAAATGAAAGCGTATCAGACATGCACAGAAAATATTGTGTGGTAATGTAAGTAAACTTACCCTACCTGCTAAAGTTAGTAGCATTCATACTTCATTAGTGTGGGGTGAATAGCTATTCGGAAACTAGTCATTTAGAAATAGTAGTGTTGGCCGTGATAACTGAGGAAGATGCTTTGTGGTATACTTAATTTTAAACACATTTGTTAAATTATCTCTTAAGACACAGACACACATACATTATTAGAAAAGAAAACAAACCATATTAACATTCATCATATTCATGCAATATAAATTGCATACCTTTTCTTTCTTTTTAACAATTATCCACTCCAACATTACATACATTACTGACTTCCTGCCCACCCTTAAATTTCAATCCTCTTCCTGAACATTATTCTGTATGTATTGTTCCCACAAACTCTGTTTCTATGTAATTTGTTCCTTCCCTTTTTGAAAGAATCCACCTCTAGTTCTTTTTTTTCCTATACAATATTCAGTACTTCAGTTACAGTTAGCTTAGATTTTGATTTTCGTTTTTCCAGTAATTGCTTTTTTGGCAGCCAATTCAATAGAGTTAAATTTAGTAAGGCCTTACTATATCTAAGTAGTTCAGAACATGCATCACAGCTGAAAAGGCTTACTTACAGTCATTTGCTCCCCAATATTTCTGACAGAATATTTTACAGAGGATTTTTAAAATCTCAGAAAAACAAAAAGCAGCATAATAGCCTTCCACTAGTTTACACTTTTCCCTTTATTACTAAGATTTCATCAGAACAATTAACTAATATCAGACAAGCTGAATATACTCATATGACCTTAATTCACTAGTCATAAAACACCTTTAAACTATTCAGTGAATATTCAAAAATAATTAAATTAATTAAACCAACTTTCATGTATTTACTATACTTCTTTAAAAAATGTTTTATATTGATTCTATTATTCACACCCGAACGGTGATTCAGCTTGTAA
The DNA here is from genome assembly GCF_019279795.1 of Protopterus annectens. Classification (NCBI taxonomy): domain Eukaryota; kingdom Metazoa; phylum Chordata; order Ceratodontiformes; family Protopteridae; genus Protopterus; species Protopterus annectens. The sequence goes on from NC_056746.1 coordinate 1,265,705,334, forward strand.
TTCAATTTGCCACTCTACTTCCTTACATTCAAGATCATTGTCTAAACCCCTCAAAACATTTTAACTACAGAATTAATTACACAAAATCCAATTTTTTTGCATGATACACCACTCACACTGTGCTTTGCCAGTGCATTAGGCATGTCTTTGTTTTTACAAGCATAAACATGTTCATAAATCCTTGCAGGCAATATTCTGGTCATTTTACCAATGTGAAAACTTGGACAGGAAGTGCATTTCACTAAATAACCAACATAATCAAACCTACTTGTGTATTGACCTTTAACCTTATAATTTTTATTAATGATGTCAACATTAAACAATGGTGAAGAATAAATAAATTGACGGTATTTGCAATCTAGGCATGGAAAAGTTCCCTTTTTATCATATTTTTATCATAGTTGTTAACCAAACTCCCTATAGGTCTTTCTAAAAGACTTTTTAAATTGTTACTTCTCCTGTCTACAAACAATGGCTTGTCACCCACCACTTGGTATACTTCATTATTACCTTTAATTATTTTTCACTGGTTTTAATAACTTTTGAGCCAACCGTGTAACTTTGAATAAAAGATTGTTACGTATTACACTTAATTTCTTAATTCTGCTTTTTATTATTGTGTACACATAACTCACTGCTGTATAACTTTAAACGGGCTTAAACTTACCTAAGTGTGCTTTATTTCTTCAAAAATGTTGTCAAACAAATAGATGGGGGTAATACCATTCTTTAAACATTTTTCTCAAAATTGCTGACTCGTAAAGAAAATAATCATCTGAGGTTAACCTGGAAATTCTTACCAACTGACCTTTTATAATACTTTTTTAACTGAATAGGAATGACAACTAGAATATATTAAGTATGCATTCATAAGTTTTCTTTATATTAATTCACAACATGAAAGTGATGTTGTTACTACCCCACTTCAAGCTAATATCTAAATATTCTATAGTATCATTTTACACAGTAACTGTGAACCTTAAAACTTCAGTAGGAGTGTTTAACTTGTTAATAAAATTAATAAAACTTTCCTTTGTTCCTCTCCAAATGGAAAAGAGACCATCAATAAACCTCTTATAAGAAATAACCTGATCATATCCACTAAGTTTATATAAAACTTGGTCTTCCCACTCCACCAGTACCAAATTAGCAAACACTGGACATAACTGGTCCCATTGCTATTCTTTTCTTTTAATGAAACATTTGATCATTAAACATAAAAAATATAAAACTAAAGGGACTAAAAACATTGCACTCTTTGTGTCCTACTATCCTTATCCATAATCAAGAACTTCCAGTTTCTTAGTTGTTGTGTTGTCTTTTTGTTTAGTATAGTCCCACATATCCTTACCTGCCTCAATGGAATCTTTTTTTTAATCCAAACAAGTAAATACTTCATTTTATCTTGTCCCCATAAACATGGGTACTGTTGAACAAATTCATGTGTGGGTGCATAGTTTATCGCTATAGCTGTTGTTTTAGCTTCATTAATTTCATATCCCTAAAGACCTAAAATTGTCTTAAAATATTCTACAACATCAACATATCATTTTCTGGATTTATTAAGTATGAAATATCGTCTGCAAATAAAGCTAACTTTTCTTCATTACCATACCAGTTATATATTTGTATTTGTGAGTCCTTTATTTTCTTTACTGATGACTCTAAATACAAAACAAATAACAAAGGAGAAACAGGACACCCCTGCATGGTTCCTGTTTTCAAATATAGCTAGTCTGACAGAAACCTGCTCACTTTAATTTTTGCCTCTGGCTCTTCATATATCCTACACATTAACCCTATTATTCAATCAGGAAATACAAATGCTTCCATTTCTCTACTCATAACCCCCCAAATAATTCTACTGAATGTTTTCTCTGCATCAAGACCCACCAACAATAGTGGTATTTTCTTGCATTCTGCTTCCCCTGGATCATCACTGTTCAATTAATGTTGTCAAATGTTTGCCTTCCCTCTACAAAACCACATTGACTCATATATATCAGTTTTGGCAACACCTTATATTATACATATAAACACTTTATAATCATGATTTAAACCAATTGAAATGGGTCTGTATGAAGCTTGGTCTGTTGGCTCTTTACCATCTTTGAGTAATACAGCCACCACAGCTTTTTCCAAGATATTGATGCTCCTCCCCCTTTTAAAATACTACTAAACAAAACATTCTGGATCTTTATCACTATTTCCCTCATAACTTCCAAATTCCAAAGCAATACTGCCTGTTTCTGGTGATTTCAACTTTGATTATGAATCACAATTTTATTTCATCTCTTCCTATCTTAGTTATTAATTGCTGAAGCTCATCTGTCTGTAACCTTGGCGTAGTTATGTATCCTTTTAATATTTCCACTTATTACTTTTCTTGGCTTCCACGTCCCTCTTTTTTATACACATTTTTATAAAATTATTTCTAATATCCATATAGGATCTCTGGCTGCTTTCCTTGTCATAGGCTGCAGCCCTTTATATTTTATATTGCCTAAGATATTGTGCTAAATGTTTTTATGCTCTGAAGTTGTTATAAAAAATAGTTGCTTAACAGCAAGCTTTATAAACTCATGCATAATAAATGAATACTCCCTTAATTTCCATTCAGCAGTCTGCAATTGCTTATCTTCTTGTTCTGTCAAATTCTCCGTATTCTGATTTAACTTTTGTAAGCTCCTCAAAATACTTCCTATTACTCCTTTTTCATATCTCTTCCTCTTTTATTTCTACCCTGTTTTCAGCTCCATTTTCATTTTAACCTACTCACTAGCTATCCATTCTAAAGAAATCCCTATCTTCCCTAATAAATTTTGAATAATTTCTACTACTTATTCTTTAAAATTGTGTCTTTTAAAAAAGTGAGTAGAAAGGACTAGTGTCTCATTTTTACTTCATTACCCTGCATCTTTATTTTAGTTTTTATTGTTGCGTGATCTGAAATAGTTATAGGATGCCTTTCAAAGCTTTCAGCTAAATACATGTGTCCTTGTGAAATAGAAATCCTATCTAGTCTAGCCCAGTTATTGTATTATTGTACCTTGGTGAGTAATATGTAATTCTGTCTAAATTTGTACTACTGAAAACCCACTTTCCTTATCAAATGGTCTCACATACTTCTACAGAAATGTACCCTCTTTTGTTAGATTTTCCCTTCTATGTCATCTGATGCAGCCTCAAAATTGCAAATGAAGTTATAGGCCCCACCCATAAATATTATTCCAGGCTGCATCCAATCAATAATTAGCTGAAAGCTAATTATTTCTCCCAAAAATGTTTTAAGCTCAATAACTGCAGTTTTTGTTGGAATATAAGTATATGCCAAAGTAATTCCCTCTTGCCAATAACCCATTGCTACCAAAAATGTGCCATTATTGTCTTTTTCTCTTCTTTTACTCATGTTAAACCACATGCTATAGATGGTATTCCCACTTACACTGATTGCTATCTGTACTTTCACTGTCTCTGTTCCCATCTCAGATTTGAACAACAGCTTACATGTTTTTAGCAAACATTAACTTTTTAGCACTAAGAAAAAGTACAGTGGCTACATTTAAATAAATAGCCTAAATTGTGCTCTGTTTTATCAAATGCATTAAAGTGTAAGACTGCTGGGAGGCTACTATTTAAATATTAATTATCCACAGTTTCAAATTTGTATTTATTTTTCAACAAACTGCTTGCCACTGCACCTTTTAATTTTACATTTCTCTTAGCATTTGTGTACAAAAAACTTTCAGAATTAATTGTTTGCTCCTGGAGACAGCTTCTTTCTAAGTAAAAACAATCAGCAGTAAGAAAAAAGAAAAAAAAAGAAACATCTAACAGCTTTGTAGCTGCATAAATTATCTTTCCATATTTCACTCATAACATAATGCACAGGCTTCTCTGGCAGCTACCTGCACCTACAGACTTCTTGACTCCCACTGTGAGCATTAACTAATAGAAAAAAAACTCAAACTAATAACTTTGCAAATTCAAGAAAAGCACCATTTCTCAAGCCTTTTGTTATTTTGTGTTATTTTTCTAGCTTGTTTGCTTAAACATGGCTACAGCTTAAACCAAGGACATTTTAATCTAGACAGCCACCCTTGTAAAACAGAGGAAATTACTGTTTGAATTATAAATATATCAACAAACTTTTTCTCCCAACATTCCACCCCAGCCCAAGAGTGCAACATTATAAAAGCTATAACTTACTCCTGATCAGTCTTTCTTATCTTGCTACAGTACAAAGCCTGTACATCTTACAATTAAAAGTGTATGTATTTGCTTTAACATGTTTAAAATATATGGCAGTCACTGATAAGACTCCCTCAACTCACTTTTAAAATCCCCCTCTACATTTAAAATTCATTTGACTACATATTAAGCAACACTGCTTTACAATATAATGTGCAATGTGCATCAGTTACTTCTTCATTCCCTCAGTGTTCTTTTAAACATTAATATCATAAAGTGGTGTATATGCTTTACAGTTCGCCTACAAGTTTAACAGAATCAAGATAATTTCAATCTTTCACAACCACTTTTTCTTGCAAAGCCACCCATATTTCATGTCCATTCCTATATTCAGTGGTACTGATGTTTTCTATCTGCACACAATGTCATCTAGCCCTACATTTTGTGAAACAACTCTTCTTAAGGAGCAAAGGAAATAAGCAAACTAAGGAAAAACAAAACAAGCAATGGACAAAATATACTCTAGACAATATCAAAAGTAATGATACTGTAATTTAATAAAGTAAGATTAGCGCTTTCATGCAGGTCAGTGCCTGTACTTCTTCAGACAAAAAAAACATTGACAAAGTCAGTTAAATACCTTCTCCCAACAAATAACTACACCTACCAGGAATCACATGAGCAATTAATACAATTAAATACATTAAAATACATTAACGCATGAGTATTTAACTTACTATGTCAATGTGCTTTTTTTGTCTGAAGTGCAGGCACTGACATGCACAAAAGCGCTAACCTTACTTTATTAAACTACAGTATCATTACTTTTGATACTGCTTGGAGTGTACTTTGCTTTATTAAACTACAGTATCATTACTTTTGATACTGCTTAGAGTTTACTTTGTTTTATTAAACTACAGTATCATTACTTTTGATACTGCTTGGAGTGTACTTTGCTTTATTAAACTACAGTATCATTACTTTTGATAATGCTTGGAGTGTGCTTTGCTTTATTAAACTACAGTATCATTACTTTTGATACTGCTTGGAGTGTGCTTTGCTTTATTAAACTACAGTATTATTACTTTTGATACTGCTTGGAGTATACTTTGCTTTATTAAACTACAGTATCATTACTTTTGATACTGCTTGGAGTATACTTTGCTTTATTAAACTACAGTATCATTACTTTTGATACTGCTTGGAGTGTACTTTGCTTTATTAAACTACAGTATCATTACTTTTGATACTGCTTGGAGTGTACTTTGTCCATTGCTTTTTTTGTTCTTCTTGATGAGCCTCATACTCAAGCAGCCTTTTCTCAATTCCAACTGAGGATTTTTACACTTTTAAAAGTTCATCTGAATAGTTAGTTAGAAGCTTTTGCTATTTTTCCAGCCATTTGATACTTGAGTCGATATATTCATTCAGTGCTTTGTTTAAGTAATTAGCTCTGAGCACATTTTATTCATTTTCCTCTAAATTACTAGAAGCCATCTTATATACCAAAGTAGAAACTTGAAGTGCTTTTTGTTGAAGGGCTGCAGGATTCTACCAAGCCACAGTTTTCTCCTTTTCTTTTCTGGTTGATTTTCTCTCAGGTTCTCCAATCTGTGTACTTACTAGGCAGTAACTGAATTTTGCCCAAACTGAGAATTTCAATCGGCTTTCTTTCTCAGCTTCTGTTTTCATACTCGAAGAGTTGAAATTAGCTTGTTGCTTATTGTGCAGCCATCTCGGATTGGTATATTTGTATTTATTTATTTTTTATTTATTTTACATTTGTTGACCGGGCTAGTCCAGCTGGATAATTTCCATTTTCAGTGGAGGCCCGGGGAGAAAAGCTCCACAATTAAAACAAGGTTAAACATTTAAGCAACAATGCATACATTTTAGTGTAGTAGAAAATACAGCGAAAAAAAACAGGTAAAAAACAAATAGCCTAAGCTATATATTCATATTTTTTTTTTTTTTTTTTTAGAACAGTACAGTAATTTAGTCATTTGAAATAGCAGGGAAAGATAGTGATTTTTACGTAGGGAGGTATGGCTGAAGAGCGAAGAAGTCATTTAGTCTGGATTGGTACAGGAGCAGAGCCAGAAGTTGTTAAGATGTAATAGAAGTTGTTTTTTGAAAAGTTGAAAGGAGTCTAGTGAGGTAATGTGTGGGGAGGTTATTCCATATTTTCCCTATGGAGTTTGAAAATAGACAGTTACCTGCTGAATTTGTAATTCTAGTTGTGGTGACTTGTATCTTTTCGCAGATCGCAACTGTTTCAAGTTTTTGTAGGGAGTAAGGAGGTTACTGAGAGCTGGTGTTTTTGTTGGTTGATAAAGAATGTTATGTGTAATTAAGAGTTGTTGATAGATAAGCTTGTTAGGTAGTTCTAACCATTGTAATTGTTTTAAGTTATTACAGTGGTGAGTTTTGTACTGGGATGCTGTGGCAAAACGGGCTATATTATGATAGGATGTAGTTAGTTTTTTCAGGTTACCTTTAGAGAGATTGGTGTAAATAGAGGAAGCATACAGTAGAGTGGAGATAAGATGTGATTGAGCTAAGGTGGTCCGTGCTTCTGGAGTAAGGAAGGGTTTTAGTCTGTACAGTGAACCTATCTTTTTATTTACTGCTTTTATAGTGTTATTGATATGACAATCATAGTTAAGATTATTATCAATAGTAACACCAAGCAGTTTGGTAGTAGAGTCTGGGGAGATAAGAGAATTGTCAGCTGCAGTAATAGTAAAATTTAGTTGAGGAGATTTGTGGGTAGGTGAGAATAGTAATAGTTTTGTTTTTGGAGTTGAGAAGGAGACATCTTTTGAGAACCATTGTTCAACGGTTGAAAAGGTAGATTGTGTGAGTGACTGGAGTTCAGATTGGGTGGGAGCTGTACAGATGATGGTAGAATCATCTGCATATTGTATGCAGGTAGTGTTATGGATAGATGATTGAAGATCATTAATAAAGATAGAGAATAAGAGTGGGCCTAATATTGATCCTTGAGGTACTCCTAAGGAGATAGGTAGTAGAGCAGATAGAGAATTTTTCCAGAGTACTGCTTGTTGTCGGTTTTCAAGGTAGGATGAGAACCACGTTAAGGAGGAAAAATCCAAGGCAAGTGAGTTTAGTATGTGTAGGAGAAGTTTATGGTTGACCATGTCGAGGCTTTTGACAGGTCTAGGAAAAGAGAAGCAGTTAGTTTGTTATTATTACGGTTACAGTTTATTGTGTTAGTAAAGGAAAGTAGTGCAGTGGTCGTACTATGTGAGGGTCTAAATCCATGTTGAGTGTTTGCTAGTAGGTTATTTTGAAGGAGATGGTTAAGTAGTTGTTTGTGTATACATTTTTCCATGATTTTAGCTAGTGGAGATAATAGTGCTATTGGGCGGTAGTTAGAGAGGTCAGTGGATTTGCCTCCTTTATGTAAGGGTATGATGTGCGATATCTTCCAGATTGCTGGAAAATCACTTTCTTTTATGGATCTGTTTATTAGGATCGAAACAGGGTAGGCTATAGCTTTTGCTGTTACCTGAAGGAATTCAGCAGGAAGCTTATCTGCTGAGGGGGTAGTGGGTTTAAGTTTTTGTAAGAGAGATTGTATGTAGGAGGTGGGTATGGGTTGAAGTTGAAGGGAAGGAATGACGTTGTTGGTGTTACTTAAGATCAGTTGGGAAGCATCAGGGATAAATGGCTTGCTAGTGTTTGTATGGAAGTAGTAAAGAAGCTATTGAAGTTATTGGCTATTAAAGAGGGATTATCAGGGTCTAGATTCTGTGGGTTAGGTGTTACTATTTTACCTGGGGTAAGTAGATGATTGATAGTAGACCAGAACCTTTTGGTTCTTTTTTGTGGATTGCTGAAGTTCTACATAGTAGTTCTTTTGTCTGAAATAATAACATTTTTGGTTTTGTTTCTCAGCTCTCTAAAGGTTTGATAGTCTGTTGGGTTTCTAGAGGAGCCATTTCTTCCAAGATTTATTTTTAAGCCTGATCTTTTGTTTAGTATTAGAGGTAAGCCAGGGTGCTGTTCTGGTCTTTATTCTAATGGTACGACTTGGGGCATGGTGGTTTAGGATTGTAAGGAATGCTGAGTTGAAATATTCTATGGCTTTGTTGAGAGAGAGGTGCTTTAGAGGGGTCCAATTGTATTGTGAGAGTTCTGTTTGAAATCTTTGGGGATTAAATTGTTTCTTTGAATATAGTGTTCTATGTGAGGTAGGTAAGTTTTGATGAGTTTTAGCTCTAATGACATATGTGAGGGAGTGATCGCTAAGGTCATCAGGAAGGATGCCAGTTTTGTAGCTTTGTGAGGGGGAGTTTGTAAGAACCCAGTCTAAGGTGGTTTCTTTTTGCTTGTTTTATTTATTCTAGTGGCACTATCAATTAGTTGTTTGAAACCAAAAAGGTTTAAATGGGAAGTAGGGTTAGCATTGTTACAAGATTTCCAGTCAATGTTAAAGTCTCCAAGAAGTAGTGTTTCTTGTGGGAGGTAATTTGAGAGTTGTTCAAGAAGTTGTTCTAATGTGGGGATATTATTTCCTGGAGGCAGATAAGCACAAATGATGTTTATTGATTTAGTAGTATTAATTTGAACTCTCGAGCAGATTATTTCGACATTATTGTTTTGGGTAAGAGCAAGGTCAAGAAGAGTAAGCTTCAGGTTAGATTTATATAGGATAGCTACTTGTATTATCAGAAGTAATCCACATTTAAAAGTAATTTGTAAGAGATACTATCCAATGGTATAATGGGCTGGAAAATTGAGATAAAGCGCAAAGAAACAAAGGAAGCAATGCTTAGTCAATTTAAACAAGTGATGAGTGTGAAGCAGTTTGTATGCAGTTGTATGCTATTAGCATATATTGCTTTGAGTGGATGATGTGTAATGAGGGGTGGATTAAGGAAAAAAATTATAGAAACAACTCTGGGGATCAATAGGGAATGGGGGTGGGAAGAGAAAAGCAGGCTTCCCTCAATCAAACTACATCAATAGTCAATCAGTATGAACATGCACACTGTGCAGTAACTCTGCTATGAGCAATAATCACTTTCTTGACTGAGATGAGCAAATGGAGTGAAGCAAATCCTCAAGGTAAGTAAAATATCCAGTTTACTAAGTCATGGGTTATTTGTAAAAGCCACTACCTGAAACTGGTCAGGAAAACGAGCTCTCAATAAAAAGCAAAAACAAGTAAAGATAGACAAGCATTATACCAGCCTTTGCACTGCATAGGGACCTTGTCTTGAGCAAGACAACATGAACAAGAGTCAAATTACAAAAAAATAAATATGTTTCCAAAGGATCAAAACTACATAAGTAAAATTCTACCACATCAAAACTAGTTTGGAAGTAGCTTCAGTTGAGGGGCAGGGAATAATCATCATAGCCTTCAGCTTGCAAGTTATGTTTCTTAGAGCAGTGTGAGTGTGTGTGTGTGTGTGTGTGTGTGTGTGTGTGTGTGTGTGTGTGTGTGTGTGTGTGTGTGTGTGTGTGTGTGTGTGTGTGTGTGCTTGTGCATGCATATACATGTGTGTGTGTGTGTGTGTGTGTGTGTGTGTGTATGTGTGTGTGTGTGTGTGTGTGCGTGTGTGTGTGTGCTTGTGCATGCATGTACATGTGTATATGTGTATGTGTGTTGTGGGGATCAGTACTCCTTTGCTGACATTGTGTATGTGCCAGGCTGAAGTTGTTGCTTCTCCAAGTGATATTAATGCAGTGTCTGTTATATTTTGAGTCTGGATCAAAGACAATTAGGCATAGTTCTTATATAACAATCCTATTCGCTCAGAAAGCTGATAAACTGTAACTCTGCATATATTACACATTTTCAGAAGAGTAAAAAGTCTATAACTGTAATTTAAATAGGCTCATGTTTCTGACAGAAATCACGAAGCTTATTGCTTCAGAGTAAAAAAAGGGAAATTCCAGACACTTGAGATTAAAGCTAACTAGAAATAATGCAGGTCAGTAATCTGGTGAAAATAATGGCCTGAAAACTGAGTCATGCAGTTAGTATCCCTGTCTTGAAATCCTGATGCAACGATAATGTATCCAAACTGACCTTTGCTGCTTATGGATCTCAACATATCTCATTCATTTATAGATGCGCCAAGACTACTGAGTTTTATGACCAGTTATGTCTTGCCAGTATCTTTCATCAATCCCTCCTTCCTTTTTCTAGAAGGGCCGCACTAGTCAAACTTGTGGATAACTATCCAGTCATGTAGGTTATGTTTAATCATCACTTTCTTGACTGAGATGAGCAAATAGAGTGAAGCAAATCCTCAAGGTAAGTAAAATATCCAGTTTACTAAATCATGGGTTATTTGTAAAAGCCACTACCTGAAACTGGTCAGGAAAAGGAGCTCTCATTATTAAAAAGCAAAAATGTGATTAAATAGATATTAAAAAGCAAAGGGAGATCATGAGTTGCACTGCTTAAATATGCAGGGGAAATTTATTCCAGAGATCCGGAAGGTGATGCTTTTATCTGATTGTTAAGATATATAGGTCCCTGGTTCTAGTATTGGTGGTGCTACTGAAGACTCTTTTTTTTTTTAATTTATTTTATTACTTTTTGCTCCCCTGCTTCATCCAATTACCTTCTCATCAATGCTCTTTTATTTATTACCTGGTTCAGCAGCTTCTCCTTTCTTACAGACTTATTCTGATACAATTGGGGCCAACATAGAACCTAAGGGCATTGGGGGGGGGGGGGTCTTACCATCTCCTTCAGCTGGGAGGTATTTTTACTTTGCAATTGTCTCATGTACTCAGCAATTGTCTCACATACTTAGAAAACCTTGTAATGCTTAAAGAAACTAACACAGTATACGAGAGATGTACATACATAACTTCCTTGGAGGCAAAAATCTCACTTACTAACAAGGTTGTCAAAAACACATACTACTCAATCACACATAGAGCTTCTAATGCTGATGCACTTAAAAAGAAACTTTTCCAAACCTCAAAGACCTCCTAAGCCATCAAACTACAGCACATACCTTCAGCAATCACTAAAGCACTCACCAAAAGCAACTACACATAAGCCTACATCCCATGATCCTCCAAGAACAAAGCCCATAGAACCAGCAAACATTTTATCTACTACTCTTGTCAAACACAGTTCTATTGAATGACACATGGATACGCCTCTCAGCAGGCTGGACAAGGAGAAAATAACAGTAAGTTGCCTATCTGGAGCCAGGATCCACAATATCATGCACACACTCAAGTCACTGCACCACAGGTACCAATGTGATGCTATCATATTACATGTGGGTGTAAATGACCTGAGGTATACCTCACTGGACAATTTAAAAGAGACCTTATATAAGATCTCTCTGAATACATATCACAGACAGGTACATGCCATGCACTAAGAAGCATTCTACCTTCACCAAGGTTGAAGCCACAGTATGAACAGAAAATGATCAATTTTAATAATTAACTTAGTTTCTGGTGTCACTCCAGGGGAATCCAATATCTATCAGCATGGGACTACGTGATTAACAGACCACTTTGCTTTGCCAAGAATGGTATCCACCTGTCCCCCCTGTGCTTTTGGATATTGGCTAAAACTCTATCCATCCCCTTTTAGCCTTTTTTCGGCAATGTCAAAATGACAAAACTACCATCATAGCAAAAAAAAAAAAAAAAAAAACAACTCAAAGCAACCTTAAGGTGTTACTGTTCAATGCTAGGAGCCTAAACAAGAAACTCAACACCCTATAAGCTGTCCTCACTCTGGTAAAGGTAGACATCTGTGCTGTTACTGTTAATGAGACTTGGTTTAAAACCATAGAAAGTACTCCAGCAGTGGAAGGCTACAGTGCCTTCCTTAAATTTAAACCAATCAGAGCACAGGTAGGAGATAAAGGTGGAGGTGTTTCAGTCTGTGTTAGCAGCAAATACAACTCTAGGTTGGTTAAACAGAATGATGACCTGGAGTTCATCCACATTCAGGTCTCCATAGACAAGTTTCCCTACCATTTACTGACCAGCTACAGGTTGCCCTCCATGACCCATGAAGCTCACAACTCTTACCTAGACCTATTAGAGGTGTTAATCATCCAACCAAATACCCAATTCATGGAAGACTTTAACTACCCCTCTATAAACTGGGAACTGTACACTGCCCCTCTAACTCACAGGCATAGTGTTTCCTGAACTTCATCAGAAATTAGGAATTATACTAAAGCAAACTATATCCAATTAAGCAATGATTTGTCAAAATTCACTGCTCTCCAAACCCCGAGTACACAACTAACAATGCAGAATTATTTACAGAAACCCTGTACAAACATGTAAATGGTCACACTGAGGCTGTCCTACTTACCAGAAGTAAGCCCAGAGCTAACACCATGAACAAACCGCACAGGTGGAATCCTTACCTTAGCAGGGTATATAACAAAAGAAAAAAGTCATTGTCAAAATCAGAAAGAGAAACTCTCATGGAAGCAAGAGCTGTCTAATTCAACTAAACAAGAAACTAAGAGGTCTAGTAAAGTCCAACAAGGCCAATTACAAGGTCAGGATAGCTTCACAGGCTAAGGTCAATCACAAGGCCTTTTTCAGTTATGTCAGGAATCTTAACGGTAATACTCAGCAGTATGCAGAACTGGTGATAAATGGCACAACTTTCAGTGACCAGGGTGACAGAGCAAATCTACTGGCTGATAAATTTAGCTCTAACTTCACACCTCTCCCCAACCCCCAGTGAAATCCCATCTATCAACAGGGATCAGGTCCAGAAGGTGCTGGCTAAGGCCAAAACACTGTTTTAATGGGTCCTGACAAAATTGCTGGCTGCCTCCTAAGTAGCCTAAAATATGGCCTACCAGGATCACTTGAGGCACACTTCAACTACAGCCTCAAAACAGGTTACAAGCCAGGTGAATGGAGGGCTACAACGGTCATCCCTTTTCATAAGGGTAGACCATCAACTGACCCAAGAACTACAGACCCATCAGTCTTTCAAGTTAAATATGCCAAGCCATGGAACAAATGATCATGGAAATGATCAACAAGGACATTGGCAATCTACAGACACTGAACCCATTCCAGTTTGGCTTTGCTAAGGGAAGGTCTTGCCAACTTAGCCTAGTAGACTTCTTGGAGAGGGTCACCATGGCTATGGATAAGTGGAAAACAGTGCATACAGCCTACCTTGACATGGCCAAGGTGTTTGATACAATACCCTATTCAGGTATTGCTGACAAAGTCTCAGAACTTGGCATAAATCCCTATATAACTCACTGAATTGCCAGCTAGCTCACAGATAGGGCCCAAGAAGTCAGGATCGGTGAAACGACCTCCACCAAGAGACCAGTCATCAGTGGAGTACCCCAGGTTCCTGTGTTGGGTCCCCTCCAGTTTGGCATCTACATCTCATAAATCAAAGCTAATGTCAAAGACTTCTGGCTCATCAAGTTCACAGATGATTGTAAATTGAGAGCCATCATAGATTTCCCCTACAACATCAACATTCTACAAGAGGGTCTAACACAAACAAATGACTGATTTGAAAGTTATGGATTAAAACATAATGCAAAAGAATGTATTATACTACCCTTTTGGAAAGCATCCACCCATGCTACTACTTCATCAGTAATACACCCTAAAAGATTATTCAATAATTAGGGATCTGGGAACATATAAACAGCAATCTCGCATGAAACCAACACGTAGTCAAGATAGTATGAAAATGGGGGCGTGGCCAAGGATGAACACAGGATAGCAGCAGATTTCTTCAGCTCCACCAATTTCATTAGACTGATAGGAATTAATTACTTAAAAAATTAATTTTTGAAGTAATTTTCTTTCTAAATATGTTTGTTTTATATTGTTCTTGAACTATATCTAAAAAAGAAAGGAAATTTTAACAATATTCCTGTCATAAATCACTTTGGAAATTTTCCTGTCAGTTTATCAGTCTGAAATGAGTTCCAGTAAGACAAATTCTCAAGACTCCAGCATCAAGAAAGAACTTCAGTCTCTGATAACTATAATCCAGCAACTTACTGCTAAGATGGATAAAATGGATACTAAAATTGATACCTTCATAGAAAAAAACTACAAAACAGATAGACTTGTTACATATAGACCTGCAACAACAGAAGATCCAGATGACAGGCATAGAAGAAGCTGTGAATGACATGGAAAATAGAATCCAAGAAGAGGAAATCAACATTGAGTTTCTGCTGAAACAAAATACACATTTACAAACAAAGCTGGATGACCTGGAAAATAGATCTAGGCGCAATAACATTAGGATTTTTGGACTGCCAGAAAATATTGAAGGTAACAATATTACTTCTTTTTAACAACATGGCTCCCTAAAACTTTAGACTTACCAGAAGTATTCTCTTTTGGTATCGAAGAGCACATAGATCTATAGCTAATACTAACTCTAACAAAAACTATCCTAGATCAGTTATAGTTAGATTTCTATCATCTTTTGATAAAGAGATGGTTCTTAAATCTGCTTGGGCTAAAGCTCCTGTTAAGATTAATGAGACAACTGTGCGTTTTGACAATGACTATTCTTCCTTGGTAATAGCTAAAAGAAAAGTTTTTCTGCCACTAATAAGGGAGCTTAAAAAAGCACAATTTAAAACATACCTTCTGTTTCATGCCAAGCTAAAAATCTTCCTTCCTGATGGTCCTAAAATTTTTGATGACTTAGACTCTGCTTTACTGTTTATCAAAAAAAAATAAGATTTTGGATAAAATAGAGGAAATGGAATGGGCTAGTCCTTCATTAAAGAGACTGGCAACTGAAACTTCATGGAAGACTTCAGAGAAGAAGAAGAGACTAAAAAACAAATGATTTGTTCTATGTTTTTTTTCTTTATTTTCTCTCATCATTTTACTTCATTATTAATCTTTTTAAATATAGTTCCTGCATTTCCAGAAAGCCACACATATTTTGAAAAAGATTTAATCAAAGTTATTCTCTGTGTGCAAAGAAATGTTTTGTTTCATAACCAGTCAAAATATCTGAGGAACTAATAACAAGCTATTATTCAATTTGTTTCTCTTTCTGAAAAAGAGAAGTAAGGTCAGTAATTTGATACATTTTTTTTTCTTTTTTTTTTCTCCTTTTCTTTGTTTAAACAATGACATTCTATTTAGATTATGTAGTGGGTAAAGGGTGGGGGAGGGCAGGGAGAGAAGAGTAATGAAAATATGATAAATGGAATAATAACATATTTATTCCTTGTAAAAAGTTTATATGTTCTTCAAATGCTATTCCTAATTATACTTTCTTGATTATACTGCTTATGCTTATTTGTAAATAATCCATCATGCTTTAACTAATAATAATTAGAACTAAATAATAGTAAATAATATGTTTTATTTTTAACTCTATTAATATAAACAGTAAGTAATATTCCATTGTATATACTTCTTATAGCTTTCTCTTACATTTTTTTATTTCTGCTTTACACTCTTTTATTTTCTACTCTCTTTTTCTTTTCTTTATTCTTTCTCTTTATTTTTTTTTTCATATTAATATATAGAAATGCTTTTGATCAAATAGACACAGTAAATAATAAGATTTGCATAAAAATTGAGTTGGGACAAAAATATTGAGTTGTATTACTTATTAATAACTTTGGGCTTAATTTCACTTACATAGAGGCTGTAATAACCTGTAAAATACATCGCGAAAGTTTTGTCATGTTTAGATGCATTTACACTGCTAAATAAATGTTTGTCACTAGTTTTTAACAAGTTTCCCGCCAAAATTTTAAGGGAGACAATCTGGGATGTGGGCTACCTCATGAACAGTGTCCTTGAGTTGTTTCAAAAGCTTCAACTCTCAGAATTCTCACAGAGAAGCTGAAAGCAGTCAATTTGAACTTTGACCCAGATATCACACTGACACATCGCAGATTCAGGAAGAACACTCTACCAGGAAGTAGAACTGATGCAAATGCGACTATGTGAAGGAAAATGAACTCTTTAACATCTAAATGTGAGTTATTTTATATAATTACTTAAATATCTATGTTATAATTCATAAAATATGTCAGTTATAATGATTTTAAATGATGCAGTTTCTTGTAGTAAGTAAATGTCTTATTTTAGAAGGCATAGAAAATGAAACATTTATTCAAGTGTTTTTGAAAATCTACTTGATTGCAGCATACTAATCTGTGTTAAAAACTTATGTTCCAAACATATACATTACTATAACTCATTTAATTCATCTGATTGACAAGCATAAATAACTTTATAACTCTATTCTGGAAGAAATTGTCATGTGATATATTTTAAAGCAGTAGTATAGACATACAAAATACAGATGGCTTTTTTTACAATAATGCAAGTGTTTCTGAGAATTTGCATAACTATGCAGTATGATTTATAACAATTTCTATAAATATAATATTTTATTCTATTGACAATAATGAGTATGAGTAAAATGCTCATATAAAAGCAATTCAAGTTTTTTTTTTGGAAGCTGTTGACTGCATTTACATGACAGAAAATAGATGCATCTTAATATATGTAATGTCTGAACCATATTAGCCAAAGTTTTTGATTTAAATGAATGTTAGAACTTAATTTTACATACTTTGAATAAATTAATATGTAAATATGCCTTCCTTTTTTTTTTCTCTCTCTCTTTCTTTCTCTCTCTCTCCCTCTTTCACGTCTTTTATTTCTCTCTCTCTCTCCTCTTGGTTCCTAATATCAAGATTATTTGAATGCTATTTGAATACAAGTGTATTATATTACATAGATGTATATAGTAGTATGAATAGTTTTTTAAAAAAAAAGTTTATTTTAGTTTATATGATGCTGTTTTATCAAATGTGTAGTCTTGTCTTGCTAGATAATTGAATTGAAAGCTGTTAATTTAAGTTAAATATAACCAGTATTAAATTGATAAGGTGGTAGCTGAGGTACTGCTGCTTAGGGTAAGGGGTTAACTTGAGTGGTAAATACTACTCTAAGTTGGAGTTTTTAACTCCAGGCTGGATGCAAGGTTTAATCCTTACATTATTTTCACTTGTTCATTGTTATATGTATATAGTTTTGACATCCACAATATATTTTGTACACTCATTGTCACTACAAACAAAATTGAATCCTATACAAAATCCCATAAGACATTCAATAAATACAGCTATATTTAAAGGTACACCTAAAGGAGGAGATGTAACATTACTTATGTTGTTATTTGTTATTTTGATCATAAGATTCTTAAGTTTTAAAAATGCCAAATGACATCTTTAAAAGGAATTTCTTTAAACATTAATGGATTGAATAATCCGTGTAAAAGGGCAAGCCTAATAAGATACATTAATTTACATAAGGCCAACTTAGTCTTCCTGCAAGAAACCCATCTCTTGAAAAAGATATTGATAAACTAGCCACAAACAAATATACAGTATTGGTTAGTTCAGAGCACACTCAGAAAAAAGAGGAGTGGCTATTTTATGGAATAAAAGTATGCCCATTCCTAAAACCATTAAGTCTTATCAGGATAACAAAGGAATGTTTTGTATGGTTACAATACAAATTAATGGGAAGACTTACACTTTAATTAATGTATATTGGATACCTGGAATTGGTATTAATACAGTGAAACATCATCTTGATAAGATCATATCATTCTCTAAAGGAGATATTATTTTAGCTGGTGACTTTAATTGTATACTACATGAAAGTGATACTACCACTATAGGAAAAAGAAGAATTACATCTAATGCAAAACATTTAAATGATTTTGCTAATTCTTATCATTTGAATGATATTAATAATCAGATAGACTCAAAATTATTACCATACACCTTTTTTTCTAACAGATACAAAACTTATTCAAAAATAGATAGGGTCTTTATTTCTAACCAGATGGTAACAGATTTAATTAATTCCAAAATCATTTCATGTCCTATATCTGATCATAATTCAATTGTTTTTGAATTCATGATAAAAATACTCATAATATTCAGATCAAAAGGATACCAGCATACTTAACTCAACTAAAAGACTATAAAGAATATATACTTTCAGAAGTAAAACATTTTTTAGACATAAATAATACTCCTGAAGTCTCCATTGTCTATGTTTGGGATGCCTTAAAATCATATCTATATGGACAAAGTATCAGATGGTATAATAATAAAAGGAAATCTTGGGATAAGGAATTGTTAGATATTCAAAGTAAATTAGACTCTTATAAACATAATAATAAAGAAAATATTATGGACAAGAAAGTTATTGAAGAAATAAACAAACTAAATGAGAAATACAAAGAAATTTTAACTCATAAATTTAAAATAACTTTAGAGAAATACAAGTTTTGTCTTATTCAATAAGCCCCAAATACTTACATAGACTTAAAAATAAAACAAAAGGTTGAATAAACAAAACCATATCAAAGAAATCTTTTCTCTAAGGAAAAAGAAGAATGTTTCTAGTATACCAGAAATACTAGATGAATTTAGAAATCACTTTCACAAAATTAACCATAATAACATTAACATGGAACCTAAAGATAAAATAAAGGAGTTTATAACCACAAACATGAATAAAAAGCAATAAACAACAGATTAAACTATTGGACAAAAGTATTTCATATACAGAGGTTATTACACAAATAAATAAGCTTAAATCAAACAAAGCACCGGGTAGTGATGGTATTATACCAGAGATATATAAAATCCTTTCTAAAAGTACATATTCATTAATACATAAGGTTTTTATTTTGGCCCAAACTGAGTTAATAACCCCCCCCCATCTTGGCAATATACATTTATTTTGCCAATTTTAAAACCTAATAAAGATCCAACTAGATGTACTTCATATCGGCCCATCTCATTACTTAATGTTGATTATAAAATGTTTATGAGTATTTTTGCTGATAGATTGAAGACAATCATCCCCGGCATTATAGATATAGATCAGACAGGCATCATTGTAAATAGAAATACTTTTGATAATATAAGAAGAACTTTAACATTAATTGATTTTGCAAATAGGAAAAAGAAAGATTTAATACTTATTAGTCTTGATATAAGTTCAGCATTTGATTCAGTAAGTTGGGATTATCTGTTTACCTTACTGAAGTGCACAAACTTCTCAGATGCATTTGTAAATCTAATTGAGCATTTATACAAAGGAACATTGGCTTATATTAAGGTAGGAACATATGTTTCACAAAAAATACCCATTTTTAAAGGTACAAAACAAGGATGTCCACTTTCTCCACTATTATTCACTTTAGTAATGGAGCCTTGGGCTAATTTGATCAGAAACAGTACTGACATAGAGGGTTTTGAAATAGATGAAAATACAACATCCAAAATTCAACTTTTGCAGATGATGTTCTAATTACATCAGCAGAATCTAATTCTTCTATGCAGTCTCTATTTGATAAAATGATGAATTTTAAAAGTATTTCTGGTTTAATATTCAATGAAGAAAAACTAAAATACTACCTATATATACATGAAAAATATTCTCATTAGTGATTTTACTAAATATGTACCCAATTCAGGTCAGATAACTTATTTAGGTATAATACTATCTAAAGATATTAAATCTATTATATATAATAATTATAATACCTGTTTTCTTAATATACAAAATCTTTTAATACCTGGAATAATATGTTTTTACTATGGAGGAGAGACTTACAATTATTAAAATGATAATATTCCCCAAGATTTTATACTTAATACAATCAATAATACTTCCACCTACAAAAATAATTATCAAGAAACTGAATACACTAATGTTAAATTTCCTATGGGCACCTAATAGACCTAGGATTGCATTAAAGAAACATACTAATAGCTGGTCTCAAGGGAGTATTTCTTTTCCAGACTTTAATTTATATACTATCTCTTCTATTGTAAAAGTTATTACTTTATTAATAGATCAGTCATATGTCGCAAAATGGAAAGATTATTGGGAGCTAATTAGTATGCACTTCATGAAAATCTCCTTAACACATAAAAATATGATTGTAAATAACTCCATGTTATGGTTACTAAAGGAATTTTGTACTTCACCTATTATACCTAAACATATGGTTTGTTACTCATTAAATATTATTATTAGCTATCGTAACTTTATATTCATGCACCCTAAGTATAGGGAATGGAATTTTATTATATTCCTATAATGTATACTCAGGGTATGCTTTTGTCATCTACTTCTGAAGGAACTCATTTAGCTATAGATAATGATCTAAAGTACTGGTATCAGTTGATATCTGATAATAAAGTTAAAATCTAGATTTCTTAAAACAAGAATTTGATCTAAGAGAAACTTGCTGGTTAGAGGTTCAGACCTTTAGACAACATCTCATTAATAAAATAGATCTAATGTCTATAACAGTTAAAGAATCTATTCCAACACTGATTGATTACTTGATATTAAATTTACAACATAAAGTTTCTGATAAAGGTAAACTTTCATACATACATAAAATTATCAGACAAGAAACTTTTTACAGTGTAGATACATACTGGAATTATTTCACTTCTATTATTGGGGACCCACCAAATCAACAAGATAAACAATATATATTGGAATCTGCCTGTAGAACTATGTCTTCCATTGTCTGGAGACTTTATACATGGAAATTTTTACATAGATCTTTTTATACACCTTTGATGATGAATAAAATAAATAATAAAGATAATCTATGTAAGAGATGTAATGTAGAAATTAATGCTGACTGGGCTCATATGTTTTATGACTGTATAAAATTGAAAGAATACTGGAAGTCAATTAATGAATTTTTGCAGGCTCTTTTTACAGATAATTTCATTATTTCTAAATCTCTTATATTATTCAACACACCTGTACCTCAAAGTGTTAAAAGGTTAAGCTTCCCTTGTTATGGTCTATTCTAGCAGTGGCTAGGAAAATAATAACCAGAAATTGGATTTCAGATACACCTCCTTCATTCAATTAATTTAAAAATGTTATGAATATAGTGTGCCATATGGAAATAAACACAATTAGGTCAAGAACAACTAGAAAAACATCTTATTATATTGTATGGGATAATTTACAAAATTTGTTAAAAAAATCCTAATTTCAATAGCATGGTATTTTAGTTTAATTAATTGATCTGATTGTAGTGGATGTCTTTGTAAATACTTTAGTTGTTTTGTTGAATGTTATAATCATATCTATTTTTAATTACTTGTATAAAATTGTTATGATATTTCTCTTGTATGTTAAAACAATAAACCTGTTTTGAAAAAAAAAAAAAAAGATAGCATGAAAATCTATGTCGCCCAACTCATAAGCAAGGGTATGGCATCCAGGTCCAAGGAAATAACAGTACTACTTGACTCAGCCCTTTATGTCCTTGGATCCAGCTCAGGTGGATTTCCTGCGCATCTGCAAGACAAACAACACCAGAAACATCTAGATCCAAGGACCTGAACTTTGTCTGCAACATAAATAGAACCTGCTGGAGGGACCAATATGTGTCTCAAAGGATTCCCGCACTATGGAATAAGCTTCCCATCTGTGTGAAACAGAGTTCATCCATGACCCTGTTCAGAAGAAACCCTCATCATTTGACGGGAAATCTCAAATTCACCCCTGGTCTGACCCCCATGTGTATGATGGACAGAGGTTGACAGTAAGTAAATTGACTACAACTAACATGCCCACCATACACATAATCCTTAGCTACCTCTTTATTAACATACTTCACCATATATGTATCCGAGTGCAACCATGGTGGTGCAGCAGTTAGCATTGCCACCTTACAGCAAGAGGTTATCTGGTTTGATCCTCGGCTGGGGTGCCTTCTGTGTGGATTCTGCATGTCCTCCCTGTGGTCACGTGGGTTTCCTCTGGGTGCTCCGGTTTCCTCCCACATCCCAAAAGACATGATGTAGGTGGATTGGATACTCTAAATTGGACCTAGGCATGAGTGCGTGCTTGTGTGTGCCTTCCGTGGAAGGTTGGGCGCCGGGCTGACAACTCGACACTGTAAAACTCCACTGCCAATCATGAGCGGACAGGTGATCCACTGTGGCGACCCCTAACCGGGAAAAGCTGAAAGAAGAAGACCATATATGTGTCCAGGGAACACTGGGACAAAACTGAGCTGAGTTGCAGAGCTAGGCTTGTAAAAACCCTGCTGATCATTAGCCTAATATGAACCTATGAACTTGACGGCTGACTCATTACCCCCCCTTCCATTAAATTGTCTGTGTCTACGTTGATGGAGCAAGTATGCAACAGGGATATGTGGCATATCTCCCTGCCTCCACAGCAGCTCAACCATGTTCACCATACTTTCTACCTCCTTGGACCATGCCCCCTCATCACAACATCCCCAGCCTCCACCAAGGTTCATCACAGGGGATGACCACATAATGATCCATCCCCCTGGGATAGACATGCCCATCCCTCCCTGCTACTCCATCAGTCAGCTGACTCACTAATTGAACCCAGGTTAGCTGGACTGTAGTCAGGGCTTTATCTTCTACACAACTAAAGTGCATCCAGCCTCTCTTGATAGTTTAGGAACATTAGTCCTGTGATCCATTTGGTTCAGAAACTTTGGGGTCTTTCTAAATGTTTGAAATCTTAAGTGAGATGCATCCTAAAATGGATATTGTTTTAAATAATTGGTCTGGTCAGTGTTTTGTATAAAGGAGAGATTAACTTTGTAGACCATGATGATATTCCTTTGGCAAGTAGCTGTGGTAAATAAAATGATTTCATGATGACTATTGTCACATGATGGTCAAAAGAGAAGAAATTATCAACCTAAGTTCCTAGGTCCCTGTTTACAACATTTTCATTTTGTAGTAGTATGTTGTCTATACAGTGTGATGAGGGGAGGCGAAGGGTTGTCTAACAGAAGTGACCGCACTGCACTTTTTAGCACTGAGTTTGAATCCATTTCTAGTACAACAAGAGGTTACCAACGAGAGTTCATTCTGGAATGTTTGGGTGTCAGAGGGTGACTAAACAGCAACCACCAGTTTGTAACTGTCTGCAAATTTTGTTAGCCTGAGCTCTTGGCAATCTGCCTGGAGATCTATGAAGTAAATGCCAGAAAAGAAGAGGTCCCAAGATCGAGCTCTGAGGTATATTGTTGGTCAGTTTCACACTTTTTGATCAGTTGCTTGCAACTTGCACTGTGTGGATTCTCTCAGCCAGTTTGATGTGAGCTAATTCTTAAAGCATTTGGCTTCTGTATAATGCCAGCATAGGGAATGGTGGTGAAAGCCTTGACCAGGTCAAGATATGACATGTGTATCACATGTCCATCTTCCACAGCCTCTATAACCCCTTTCAAAAAGTTTACCAATTCAGTAGACAGGATCAACTTTTCACAAAGCCAAACTGCTGGGGGTCAAATTTACTAAGATTTTTGATATCATAATTTATGAGTTCAGTTATAATATGTTCCATGGCTTGGAAGGCTGATATGTATGTAATCGCCTGGGAGAGCTTTAAGGCTACCTACATGGTGGGGATCACCATTGCACTGTATCAGTCATCAGGGATAAAAATCAGTAGCTAAACTTAGGATAAGAAGTTTAAAGAGTGGGCCTGTAAGGGCATTTTAACACTATTAATTAAGCAACCAGATATATCAGGTCTCATGGCAGAAGTATTTTTGGTATTGGTTGACATGTTAAGTAAATGATCTTTAGAGATAATTGCAGAAGTAAGGGATGCAGGTATTTCAGGGCTTTGGACAGAATTCTCTGATAAAGTTAGTACTAAATTTGTTTGCAAGGATATTGGCATTGTCTCCTGGTTCAGAATTGAAGACTTCATTATGAATAAGCAAAGAGCAATGTAGGGTATTGATTATTAGGTTTTCAAAATAGCTAAAGAAGGGTTTATATTATATTTTGCTTCAGAGACTAAAATATGTTCATGGGGGTGTTTTGTTGGAACTGATTTTTAATTTTTTTGTAATGTTTTTGATATTTTCCTTGAGAAGAGGGGTTTTTGGATCTGATATATAATTTAAAGGGTTGTTTTCCTTTGTTATAGGACTTATTTATAGTGGTAGCCTTATGTATTTTTCTAAATGGGTATAAAATTCCTTAGTGAAGCTTGTTGTTGTATCATCGTCAGGGGTGGTGCAGTCTGTATGTGAATTTTGATATTCCATCATAGATTAGGTTGAAGTTGGAATGTTTGTAGTCCTTAACTTCAATCAGTTTGTATATGGGTCTTTGAGAGTTTAAAGGAAAAAGAAGGTCACAAGTTTGTGGTCAGACTTCTCTTGGGAAAGAAATGCCACATGAGTTGTGCATGAGACAGCCATGTTTATAAGAAGCAAGTCAAAATGCTGTATCGTTTTTATGTTTACTGACCAGCTGCTCAAGGGGAGTTTTTATTTATTAATTCTAGGAATTTTCAGTCATATTCTGAATTGGAGGTATAGGTGTCCCGATTTATTGAAGTGTAGTTTATGTTACACCGAAAAATTGAGTTTTTGCTAGTAGGGAGATGTAGAACACAAAGGAATCATACGTGGTCATCGGAGGACAAAGAATATGTTCTGTAACAAGCTATTAGGTGATAATTAATCCTGTAACAAAATGAAAAAACGTCCCAAGGCTGCTCTTTCCAAGTTTTCAAATTTTATTCATGAACTCACAAAGTTTAGCGCTTTCATTTCTAAGCAGGAACTTCATCAGAACAATATGACATTCAAACCAACCCTTTAAATATTCAACCATATCCAATAAAAATCAAACTAAAAAGTCACATGATAAAACAATACAAACATGTAAAATAAAACACATTATTCTAAAATCCAATCCCATAGTGTTTAAGCTTTAACATGGGTTCCAAAGAGCACCCATCATTTAAACCTGGTGGCACTAAGGCATTTAAACAAATTTACCGTTTTAATTCCGGTTGGGAAAGGTGTCCATCTACAGCCTTGCCCTGCACATTTTTTTTAATTTGTTGTATAGCAAGAAACCAAAAGTATGGGAGGGGTTTATACTAACATGCCTGTTTAACGCATTAGTTGTTCTATGATTCCTAATATCCAGGACATGTTCATATATATGATCTTGTACTCTACAAGATGTTTTTCCCACATAATAGGAAGGACAGTTCTGGCACTGAGCCAAATATACTACTTGAGTACTAGTACAACAGAAATGTTCATCAATATACTTTTTATTCCTAACCATAAATGTAGCTCAATTTCTAGTTGAGTTATAATTGTTTAGTAGTCTGAGTGTGATCTGAAAAGGACCATGTCATGATCAGCTACATAAAGTAGGACTGGCAATTGGTATAGGACGTATACCAGTTAATGAATATTTAGGAAAACAGGGGTGGAAGTATAGTGTTTTTTGGTACTTTCATAATTAGAGGAAAGCCAGACGGTATAGATGAACCTGTTTGACTTTAAAAGTTCTGTATGAATGGTGCCTCACAAACCAAGTTAGTAGCAGGTGGACTAATAAGTCAGCAGTACAGAGTGATTGGCAAGATCAAAAGGTTTAGTTATGTTGATATAAACAGCACCAATGATGTTTCTCTTATCCACATTAAAATATTCAATTAAAACACATAATTTAGTTTAGGGAAAGTTATATTTTGCAGGTATTTAAAAAGCTGGGTGTGGATGAGTTTTGCAGCGTTTTACTTAAAGTAGATAAATTGGAAATGGGATGGAAGTCCGATGTATATGAGAGTTTTGTTTGTTTAGGTAGTAGTTTAATTAAGGCTGTTTCTATACAGAGTTATACATATTGAAATAACATGAATTGTAGACAATGGATGTAAGTGACCACTTACACTGAGAACAGACTGAGAGCAGGTATTTTGATATCTGTCCCATGGTTTAGGCCTTACGCAGAAGGGCAGATTTACACTGAGAGCAGCTCTTGTGGAATCTGGTCCAATATCTCTGTAAACACTCTGATGAAAATGTTTTCCTGTATAAAAGTTTACTTTTATTTAAATTATTAAAAGTTCCTGGCAACTCATCCCCCCAGCCTTCAATGAGACAGACTAAAACTAGGGTTTCACATTTATTTTTTATAAAAATATAATTTTTATTAATCAAATAAACATATATCATTCATGCTCTTGCAAAAATAAAGAACAGTGTATACATTCCATTCATAAAAGGCCTGCAATTCATTTCAGTACTCAAACCATGTGGATAATAAATTAATAATACAGAAGACTATATGACCTGACAAATGTCAACTCCTTTGCAGTTGCTGGAGGCTATAAGGAAGTGACTCACAAAAATGCAACATGTTTAGACTATAAAATATAACACGTTTAGACTATATTGCTAATCCTGGCTTACTAATGAATTAAGTCATTTTTTGTGCAATGAATAAAGCAAAATAATTACAAACAGTATAAATGCTGTAGCAGCTTTTGTTCAACAACCATTCATCCATCCACAGCCCCCTTTTCCCACTTTTGCACATGGGGTCGGGGTATCAAATATTACTGTATATAACATACTTTTTTGACCTCCCAATGTCTTCTGTGGCATCTAAAATAGCTCTACTCTCTGACATAACTCAGCACAGTGTAACCTACTTGAATGGCCAATAATTGTGTATTGCTGCAGCATACACCTCCAGAGTCAACAAAGCCAGATCATGGAAAAATAAGGCCCTGTGTAGGGTAAGGAATCAGGCTCCCACCAGCCATACCAATATCAAATTACATGATGCTCTCTCTCTCCAGTTACCATAAACACTGTTCAAATCTGTCAGTGCACATACTATTTTCTACTTTACTTTTAAAATTACCACAGAGATTTTGATTTTATTTAAAACTTTTATTTCAGATTTTACCGAAAAAAATACTGATAGCAATTTTAAACAAAACTCTCTCACGTTGAAAACAGACTTTGCATGAGAAACAGTGAACTTTTCTCCCCCTTGAAAATCACACTTAGTAAAAATGTATCTAGCAACCAATTAAACTACAAGAGAAGTGTTGGGATTCATACTCAAATAGCATATAGTGAAGTACTAATTAGCTTTCATCTGAAGGGTGCAGGACTTTACAAGACAAATGTATAACACATTTGCTAACAGTCTGGGACTGCCCTCTGGACATATGTCCCTTTTCAAGAGCAACCCAGGAGTACTGTCTGGGGAAGTAACTTTGTAGTCACACAGAAGACAAATAAAGGCTAAGGGAATCAAACAATGTACTTTAGTATGCAGCTCTTAAACAGATCATAGTCTTACTCATCTGAAATAGGTACTAGATAAACTGTTGTAGCCCAAACACAGTGCATTTCTCACCAGTGTATCTGCAGAAAAACAAGCTACATTGAAAATGTATTCTTAGTTAAAATATTCACAGTAAACTCATAGAAACTAAGCTGGCCAGTTTATTTGCAGCTAACTAATAAACACACTGTCAACATTAAGGAAATCAAGGATCACATCCAAAGAAAATGGCTCATATGATGATGCTCATGTTTACTACAATTTATTTCCTTCCTCAAGATCAAGGCATAAATATGAAACAAAATCAAAGATGCTCTGCAAAACTGGAGAAACATAAAAGCAGGCTACTCTAAATCAATTAAAATGTTAACAGAACAACAGGTTTTACATAAGCATGTATGTTGTGAACCACAAGAAGTGTGAAATTGTAATAAGTGACATTGATTCACTGTAATCTTTAGTGATATACCAGAGAAAACAAACAAACAAACAAAAAAAAAAGAAGTTAATAAAGGTCTAGCAATTGGTGTGGAAGATTAAAGTGCTTGGTTCTTGTAGTGAAGATACAGAGTTTAATTCTGTGTGACTCTGAACAAGTCACTTAACTAGACAGTGCTCTCTAAGTGGTGTATTAAACACAAACACACACACACACACACACACACACACACACACACACACACACTCACACCTTAAGTGCATCTCCCCTAATGCAAAAAAAAGGTTTGGATCGCTAATGTCATCATCACAATCTACCTGCCTGCTCATTAAGTGCATCTTCTCTCCCCCATTGGATTTGGCATTCCCCTAATGCTGCACAAAAAGGTTTGTTCTTAAAACATAAATTCAGTCTCCTGTTCACTATTCATTATGAGCTGTGAGAGTTAAATCACATGAATCAAAAGGTATTATTTGCTTCATAATGTTCCAAAAAAAAAAAAAAAAAGAAAGAAAGAAATTCAGTCTTCATCTCCTGTTTGCACAGAGTTAAATCATGTGCCAATTTCCTGGTCTCTCATTTGCTCTGCATGCCAATTCCACTCTCATTGTCTCTGAATCATTTCTCCATGAAAGAGACTGGAGCTGTTGCACATCAAGGAGGAAATCCTCTTCTTAAAAGTAGATTTGGTTGGACTCTGAGCAGGAAATCATCTTAGCAGTATTTTTTAATTAATGTTGTAAGAGTAAACTTTTCTTTTCTTCTTTTTATTTATTAATTTTGTATGGCTGGGCCCCCCAGCCAGTACTGGGTCCTAGGCAGCTGCCTAAGTTACCTTGTGCTGAATCTGGTTTTGTTTGCAGAGTAAATGGACTAATCCCATTGTGCTGGTGTAATTTGAAAATGAAGTGGAATCAGTGGAAGAAGATCTAATTCTTCTACCATAAAGGGTAACTGAAAAGGACAGTCTGGAATATTGTGTACAGTTTTGGAAGCATTATAAAGATAAAAACATTGTGCTTATGGGAAGCGTGCAGAGATGGAACTCTGGAATGCTTAGAGTGATCTGTGCTGAAATATGACGAAGGACAGAAGGCAGTGAACATGTGCTGTCTGAATGAAAACATAGAGTTGGGGTGTCAAATTATGAACTTACTGTACTGTCAGGAATCAAGTGAGAGTATGAATTTAAGAAGGACTAGCATAGTACAAAAGGTAGGAGGAAAAGAAGAGCATATCTGGCAGCTAGATCATGGAACTATTATTTATGACTTAAGGAAATCATTTTTTTATAAAAAATCAGTAGGGACCTGTAACAATCTAACAGAAAAAAATGTGATGGTATGGAGTTCAACAGATATGGGCAACTGGACTGTGTGAAAATGTGAATGAGACAGACAAGAAAAGGAACCACTGCAAGAGGAGTTAGCTGTAATAACATAACAGATGCAACAAGTCACTGGACATCTTTCATTGACATGTTCATTTATATGAATTGCAATATGTCTCAGACACACATAACTGTATAATAACTGTGAATGCTGAGTCAAGAACATATATTTGTCATTCTTGCAGATAAATTCTAAATATTTGATACTTGTCGATGTGCAACACATATTTATTTAAAAATATTTTCTGTACTAGATTTTGTAATATGCTAGGAAAACTGTCTACTGCAAATCAACTAATTTGAAAAAATAGTAAGATGAAATAATATGCTACAAAATGTGCAAATCAGTTGTACCCATGTAAAACCCTTACACTAGAGCAGAGCAGCCAAGTGCTCCAGATTGTGTGGATTTCTCCACTTGAAGTTGCCCACTGTTCCACTGTTTCAAACTGAACAGTGGTGGTTCTGCTGCATCATTTTTATTGGTTTGTATATCATAAATATAGCCGATCAGCATTGTGGTATATGAATCAATCAACTAACCTCCCCTGAGTTGAAGGGAACCAATGACAAACTCCACAATTTGGCCAATCTTGTGCTGACAATCATTTTTGCATCATTGCAATGCCTTCAACTAGGCCTTGCAAAGTGCAGGAATAACACCTTTAGCCAGTGTGAGGAGGCTACTGGTGGTTGAATTATTTGTGTAAGATTTGTCTTTGGCTGAGTGCAGATTGGAGAGCAAGAGCAGCGTGCACACATCAACTAAAGGACCAGGCATTACCAAATGGGAGTCGATGTCTGCAGGACATCAGGGACAGAGGCCAGACCTCTAACAACCAGCCATATAAAAGGCTGAGATTTGCTTTTGTATGCTGTCTTACTTTGGTTGGAAGGAATGGTCCTGGTGGTGCTGTTACTGGGCTGGTGACTGCATTTGCTTCCTGGGGCTATAGTGTTGAAATCTCATCCCAGCCTTGGATTATTTGTTCCTAATTCCTGAATTTTGTTGTGGACTGTCGTGCAGCTGCTTTGCTTCATGTATTGGATAGATGTAAGTAGCTAAATACGTATGCTGTATTATTCTGGCAGGAGTAGGGCTTGCCGTGTTTGGCTATTTTCTTCATATTTTTTCTATTTGTGTATTGACTAATCCCAACTTTTTGACTTAATTGTTAACTCTGTCCCTTTTATACCCTCCTAAGACTGGTGATTTTTGGAGAAAAAGTGGTAAATTAAAACCTTGTTTTAGAAAATATTTAATTCTCATGCTCTTATTCTGTCAATGTCTTAAGTTAATAGTAGTATAAGTAACTCTGCCCCCGATTATTTTTGGATTTGTCCCTGATTTGTTGAAAGGTGTAATACTGTATAGATCAAGCAAGAGTAGGGATTGTAAAAGTCAATGTTTGGCATTTGTGTATTGACTGGTCCCTGCTTTTGATTCCAAAATGTTAGCTCTGTCCCTTTTACTCCCTCCTACAACTGGTGATTTTTGGAGAAAATGTGGTGAATTATACCAGTGTTGCTTCAGAAAATGTTTATTCATTCAGTTTTTTATTCTGTCGATGTCACAAATTAACAGTAATATTCTTTTTTGTGTATTTACTAGTTCCTACCTTTGAGTCCAGTGGTAGCTCTGCCCATTTTACTCCCTCCTAAAACTGATGTTTTTTAGAGAAAAGGTGGTGGTGGATTATAACCATGTTTCAGAAAATGTTTATTAATTCACTGTCTCTAATTCCATCAATGTCTCAAGTTAATAATAATATTTTTTCTATTTGTGAACAACAAACTTTCAGACAGCTAAGAAACATAACAAAAAAAGCTATACTCAATGACAAAAAGAACTACTATTGTAAACTACAGCAAACACACCAAAAGAATCCACAGAAATTTTGGACTAGCCTAAATAGACTCCTTCACCCTGGTCACTCTAGCACACCATCCCCTCAAGATGCTGATCATAATACCCCACATCAAACAGCCAACAACTTTAACACCTACTTCACGGAGACCATACAATCTCTAGCTAGTCAGCTTTCCACTGATAACACAAGGCTCCCAACCTCTTTACCTGGATCTTTACCAACATTCCAATTTCAACCTATCTCAACCACTCTTATCTACAAAATCTTACTAAAACCTAAGCCTTGTACTCCTTCAGCCGACCAGTTACCTTCTGAATATTTGCAAAAAGCAGCCAAAGTCATTGCCTTTCCCATATCCATCCTAATTAACAGAACCATTAATGAGGGAATCATCCCAGACATCTGGAAATTCTCCCACATCATCCCTCTACATAAAGGTGGTAAATCTAACGATTACTCTAACTACAGACCAATAGCTCTACTTTCTCCTTTAGCAAAAGTCATGGAAAAATGCATTCATCACCAGCTATTAGACCACTTAACTAAACACAACATACTGGCTAATTGCCAGCATGGCTTTAGGCCATTTCATAGTACTACCACTGCTCTCCTATCTTTCACCAACTCCATTAATAAGAACCGTAATAACAACATCCTCTCTTCTGCTCTCTTCATTGACCTTTCAAAGGCTTTTCATATGGTAAACCACCCCCTGCTTATAAATACTCTCGAATCTCTTTCTCTGGATACCCTAGCTATATGATGGTTTAAGTCCTACCTCAACAATAGGCAACAGGCAGTTCTCTGGGAAAATAAACTATCATCCCACCTGCCAGTAACCCTTGGAGTCCCTCAGGGCTCCATTTTAGGATCTCTTCTTTTTTCATTATTCATCAATGAGCTTCATGTAGCAATCCCTGAAGCCACCTGTATTCAATATGCCTATGATTCCACACTTATATGTTCTGCCAACTCCATTTCTGAACTACACTCACTAACTCAAAAAGTATTCAACTCAGTAGAAGTTTGGTTCTTGAAATGTTGCCTCCTTTTGAACGCCAAAAAAACTAAGCTCCTACTCTTTACACCTACCAGTAGGTCCTCTCCTATAGACTTCTCTGTCAAATCCAACAATGGCACCCTTATCTTCCCCGACCCTACCATCAAACTATTAGGAGTCACAATCAACAACAACCTTAACTTCGATAGCTATATAAATAACACCATACAAACAGTAAACAAAAAAATGGGCTCCTTATATAGAATCAAACCCTTTTTAACTCCAACAGCTAGAACCACTATTGCCCGCTCTCATTTAATCTCAACTCTTCTTTACACCTCACCTATTTACACTAATCTAAAAAAAATAATCTTCTCAAACTAGCAAGCTCCTACAACAATATTACCCGATTTGTCACTGGTAATGCATTTCGAACTCACCACTGTCTGAAACTAAAGCAGCTAGACTGGCTTGAACTTCCTAACATTCTGATTTTTTCCCAACTTACCATTGCCCATAAGATCTTTTACCAACCAAATAATACTCCTATACTTGCTAACCTCATTACCCCTTATAATAATCTTAATTCCCTATGCTCTTCTAGCAAACTACTTGCTAGCATAAGTAAGTCCAATAACTTGGCAGGTGACACCCTTTTCTCCAATACTGCTGGAAAAAACTGGAACCTTCTACCTATAGATCTAACTCTACTACCTTCACTGTCACTCTTTAAGCAAAAACTCAAAAGACACCTAAAAACTCACTGGTTATGTCCCTGCAGTAACCCTGACTAATTTTCAACCATTCCCTACTTCTATCTTCACACTGCCTCTGGATACACAATCGTACTCTGCGTACCCCTCAGTATGCAGAAACTGTTTCTAGTAAGATTAATATAACTTCCAGTATTTATTTAAACTATCAGTGAACTTTAAAGTACCTGATATATCATGTAGTAAGATGACTTATATAATCCTTTATACTTCCTTCTTAGTATTGTACTTCTTCTAGACTCCTTTTTTTTGTATTCTAATTTCCTCCTACTTTATTTGTTATACATCTGTATATTATATTATGGGCTATGTTTGGAGCTTTTCTCCCCAGGCCTCTACTGAAAATGGAATATGTCCAGTTAGATTAGCCCGGTCAACAAATGTAAAATAAATAAAATAAGTGTCTCTGATTGTCCCTGATTATTTGTGGATTTCTCCTTGATTCAAGGAGAGTTATGCTGGTGCCTTTTGGAGAAAACACTGAGCACGTCCTTTAATAATGACAAAATTATAGACTTCTTCTACCTCAGAAAAATGTTTATTAACTCCCATTCTCATCCTGTCAGTGACTCAGGTTAATAGTAGCAATATTTTGTCTCATTGATTAATTCTGGATTTCTCCCTCACTCTGCTAAAGGTTTATCCTTAATTGTAGGGAGACAATACATAGAGGATGGAAAAGCTGGTGGTAAAGGCCATCCCCAGGATTCAATAAAATCCATGTAGGCTTTATGTGAAGCCTACATGGGATGTATCCATGTACACGGCCATGGTTCTTCACTGGCAGTGCGGCATACATAATAATTATGGAACACTGCCGAGGGAGATGACAGTAACATGGATATTGAATCCATGAAAGCAGCAGTGTAGAGGCTGTCCTGTACTTGTGGACTGTCCAGAAAACATCTGGACAGGTGGTAAGCACAGGCCATTATTTTTTTTTAATTTTTTTATTTTTATGTGTTGTTTGCACAATGCGGTGGGGTGCTTAGCAATACTGAACTGTGCTTACACATATACAGCAGACATCTGCTATACATCTAAAAATAGAACCAGATGTAATCAATTGTCATTTTTTTTATTTGTCTCTCCCTGTTTGCACAGCACAGCACAGTGCTTAGCAATGCCAAGCTGCACTTATAGATATATACCTGACATCTGCTGTATATCTAAAAATAGAAACCGGATGTAATCAATTGTCATTTTTTTTATTTGTCTCTCCCTGTTTGCACAGCACAGCACAGTGCTTAGCAATGCCGAGCTGCACTTATACATATATACCTGACATCTGCTGTATATCTAAAAATAGAAACCGGATGTAATCAATTGTATTTTTTTTCTGTCCCTGTTTGCGCAGAGCAGCATGATGCTTAGCAATGCTGTCAGACATCTAAAATAGAAACTGGATGCATTTAATTGTTGTAGATGTGCTGTGCTTAGCAATGCACAAACCCATGCAGCTTCACTTGTACTATCCAAATAACTAGATAGGTTGAGTCATGACCTACAGTGTAGTAGGTCCTGGGTTTGAGTCCTGACATTCATATGTTTTACATTTATTGCTATGAAAATGTATCAGGTGACTGAAACATCAGTTTAATTTAAAATTAAAAAAATTGTTATATTTGCAAAAGCTGCCCATTGCTAAGCACTGCTGAAATATGGTCAACAATCTACAATGTTTGTGCATTGCTAAGCTATGCTTAAACATGGCTTGTGGGAGTTTGCATGATGCTCAGCTTCACTGAAATGGTATGTGTGAGTTTGCCCGAAGCTAAGCAACGAGGCACTTTTTTGAAAGTTACACTATGATGTGTAAGGGTGGGAATGCGGCCTATATAAAAGTCAATAGGAGGGAATTTCACACCATTCATTGGAGTCTTCACTTGGATATCGATAAACCTGATGGTGTTGGAGTGGGAGTGCTCTTTCGGGTGCAGAGGTGGGGTGTGCAGGAGTCCAAAGTGTTTGATGGACTACTGGTAAAGAATTATGAACCCCAGCTGCTGCAGAATGATTACCAGGGCTCAGAATGTAAGTCTGAGGCCTGGGACCGGTTGGCTACAGAATTTACCAGTGCTACTGGTATTCCTCTCCCCCCCCCCCACTGCTGAGCAGTATCATCACCACTATGATGACCTGAAGTGTAGGAAGAGGGGAACCTTGGACACCTGGGTCCAAGAAGCTTGGACTGGGCAGATCCCACAGATATGTAAGTATGTTTGCCAGTACTTTAGAAACATACAAGCTGAATCTGTGCAAAACTGGTATGCATAATGGTTTGCTTCTCTTTCAACAGCTGCAGATGACAGAGCTTGCAATGCCCATCCCATGGAGGGTGCCTGGCCAGGATGAGGTGAGAGTGTGTTAATTGGGGAAACATGAAAGTAATAACGTAATGCATAATGTAATCTTATAATAAATTAGTTAAAGAGTTTGCAGTCTTAACAGTCAGATATGACATACCTGGGACATGTAACATGTTTAGTAATGTGTCACTGCCTACCTGAAATAATAAAGTAAGTTAAATCAGGTAAACATACAGTAATGTGTAGTATAGCTTCCAAACATCAGTTAATGTTGTGGTCTGCCAATATTAAGAGTCACTGTTCTGGTCTGCTCATTGTCTGAAATATGCTGTAGGTTGCACTCAATTAATGGACAGAGTATATAGGTCATCTATTAGATATATTTCATAGCTATTCATGGTCTACATGCCAGACTTGAAGCAACACTAATCAATACAATCTAAAGGGTGATGGTGCTTTGATATGTAATGTTTTGAAATAAAAAGTTTTCACTATTCCTGTATTCACTGCTTGCATGTTCTAATCTGACACCAGTCAACTGTGAAATGTAAATGAATAAAGAATGCAGCAAAAACTATCTGAAATAAATGTATTGCATTACCCAGAGTAAGAGTCAAGCCTGTGTTCTCCTCATTTTGTCTGATGTAATGCTGTATATTCCACACAAGCAATAAACAGGGTATATGGGTAAGGTTACTGAAGTCCTGGACCGTTATCCATGTGTCTAAATGGCAGATATTATGGAACATTTCAATACAGTTTAACTCAGGAGTGTGGTTTGATAAGTAATCTTTTCAAATAAGTGTTCATTATTCCTGTAATCACTGCATGTGTGTTCTAATCTCATCATCATCATCATCAGCCCCCCTTTTCCCATTTATTTCTACATGGGGTCGGGGTATCGTGTTAACTGTTACCAACTCTCTCGATTCAGTGCCACATTCCTGCCTTCTTAAACATTCATGCCTGACTGTCATAGATCTTCTTTCACACAATCCATCCACCTCTTTGATGGACACCCTCGCTTCCTCTTACCTTCTTCCTGTCTGTCCCAAATCTTCCTCACCAGACTGTCTTCTGCTTTTCTACACATGTGCCCAAACCACCGTAATCTGTTCTCTTTGATCATTTCTGCAATTGGAGATACTTTGGCTACTGCTCTTATGTCCTCATTTCTTCATCTGTCCCACAGTGTGTATCCTACCTTTCTCAGGCACTTCATTTCCATCACCTCTAGCTTCTTCATCTGCTCTGTCTTTACTGCCCAGGATTCTGTACCATACAGTAGTATTGGTCACACCACTGTCTTGTACACCTTGATTTTCAGCTTCTTTGACATTGTTCTGTCATAGACTACACCTGATACTCCATGCCAGTTGGCTGCAGCCCCTCTGATTCTAGCTTTGACCTCTTCATTCAGACTACCCTTTTCCTCAACCTCCCCTGCCAGATACTTGAAGCTGTTTAACTATTCCACTATCTTCCCTTCTATCTCTATTCTCAGCTTCTTCTGATTTCCTTGGTTTGCTGCCATTACCACTGTCTTATCTATGCTTAGTTTCATTCCATGTGCCTTCAGTTTTGCATTCCATTCTCCTATCCTTTGCTGAAGTTCTAGCTCAGAGTCTGCCTGTAATGCCACATCATGTGCATCAGCAGCTTTGTTAGTCTGTCATCTCCGACCTGTTTGCTCATGTAGTTCATCATCAGTATGAACAGCAGTGGGCTCAGAGCTGAACCCTTGTGTACACCCACTCCCACTGGGAACCCCTCTGTGAGGCCGAACACTTTCTGTACTGGAGTCATTGGGTCTTTGTACATAGCTTGCACTAATTCTACCAATGTTTTTGGAACTTCAAACCATCTCAGTACTGCCCAGATTAGCTTTCTTGGGACATTGTCATATGCTTTCTCCAAGTCTAGGAATGCCCAGTTGGACTCCATCCTCATTTCTAGCTTGTTCTTCAATATCTGTCTCAATGCAAACATTCGGTCAATTGTGCGGCATCCTGAGCTGAATCCAAACTTTTCATCTCCCACCTTACATTCTACTACTCAGTGTATCCATTTAGCAATCACTTTCTCCAGAACTTTCATGCAGTGTGGTAGGAGTTTGATCCCTCTGTACTGCCCACAGTTGTGGATATGGTTCTAATCTGACACCAGTCAACTGTTAAATGCTAATAAACAAAGAATGTATCCACAAATGTCTAAAATGAATGTAGTGCATTACCCAGAGTAAGGTTTAAGCCTGTGTTCTGCTCATACTGTCTGAAATAATGCTGTATATTCCACCCAGGCAATGAACACGGTATATGGGTAAGGTAACTGAAGTCCTGGACTGCTATCTATGTATCTAAATGCTAGATTTAAAGGAACATTATCAATAAAGATTAAAACAGGATTGTTCATAGGTTCATAGGTTCATAGGTAAGTACTAGGCTATCTGCCCGAGGTCATCTATAAGCCTAGCCAGAATGTGTTAGCTTTTGCCACCCCCTTAGATTAGTTACCTGTGCCTCTGTCCAACAGAGCCATTAGTTCCCTGTGCCTCTGTCAAGCAGAGCCACTGCAGTGATCCCCGGGGTAAATTTTCTGTTTCCCATCCACTCGTCAAGGTTTCTCTTGAAGAGCGTTAGTGAGGGGCTCTGCCTAATGTAGATTAGAATCCTGTTCCAAAGCATGGGAAGTCCCTGGGACAAGAATATATCCCTCCAGCACATCATGTTTATCATTGTGGTGAGGTTTAGACCCCAGAGTGTCTGGCTCTTGGGGATTTGTTTTTTTTAGGTGGAGAATGTCCATCAATTCTGGGATGGACATGGCCTTGTATGTCAGGCAGAGATCACCCCTGAGTAAGCGGTATGCAACCAAGTACAGCTGGAGTTTCTTCATTCAGGCTGCATAGGGCATCTGTTTGAGACCAGTAATCCTCTTGGTGAGGTACGTCTGTGGTCTTTCCAGCTGTTGCAGGTGTCTTGTAAAGTACATACCAAATGGGGCATTGTACTCTATGATGTGTCTGATGAGTGATGGGTAGAGGGGCACAATAACCTCTTTTGTTCTGGATGCGAACCCCTTTGTAATTAGGTAGGCCACATAGAAGGATTTTCTAACCACCTTGGCAACAGAACCAACTGATATTGCCAACATCCTAGCAGATAGGTTCAATGCTAACTTTACCCCCCTCTTACCCCCTAGAGGGCCCATCTCTATACCAGAAGAATGCAAAGTTCCTATAATCACGGCTGCACAGGTAAAAGCTGCACTCTCCAAAGCCAAGAACACAGCATCCATGGGACCTGACAATATCCCAGGCTGCATTCTACACGAACTACAGAATGAACTGGCACCCTACCTAAGTACCATGTTCAATCATAGCCTCACCTCAGGCTTTGTACCCACTGAATGGTGCACAGAGATGGTTATCTCACTCCACAAAGGGGGAGCCACGACGGACCCTGGGAACTACCGCCCCATTAGTCTGAAGAGCCTGGTCTGCAAGGCCATGGAACGTATCATCGTGGAACTTATAAACAAAGACATTGGTAATCTCCAAACTCTGGGCCCTAACCAGTTTGGATTTGTAAAAGGCAGATCATGTCTCCTAAACCTGACTGACTTCTTTGAAGTAGTCACCAAAGCCATAGATGAGGGTAAAATGGTTCACACAGCTTATCTAGATCTTGCCAAGGCTTTCAACACCATCCCCCACTCTGGAATTATAGATAAGCTCACTAAACTAGGTATAAATCCCTATGTCACAAGATGGGTTGCCATCTGGCTCATGGACAGAACCCACACTGTGAAAGTAGCGGATTCCAAATCCGACTTCAGACCAGTGACAAGTGGAGTACCACAGGGTTCAGTCCTGGGTCCTCTCCTGTTTGGTATCTACTTCTCTGAAGTGCAGGCTAACACAGAAGGTCTTTGGCTAACAAAGTTTGCAGATGACTGCAAACTAGGAGCCATAATCGAAACTCCTAACGATGTGGACAAACTAGAAAAGGGCCTCACTGAGACAGACACCTGGTATCAAAGCCATGGCCTGAAGCTCAATGCCAAAAAGTGTATTGTCATCCCCTTTGGTTAAAAACTCTGTACCCATGAACTACCACATAGCTGGTAGTCTACTTAATGCTGAAAATGTGATAAGAGACCTTGGGACACAGGTGGACAGTAGTCTCTCATCTGATAATCACATTGCCACAGTGGTCAGGAAATCTTTCTATGTGGCTCATCTCATCACAAAAGGATTCTCATCCAGAAAAAAAAGAGGTCATTGTTTCCCTCTACTCATCACTCATTAGACCCATTATAGAGTACAATGCCCCTTTTGGTATGTACCTCACAAGACATCTACAACAACTGGAAAGACCACAGAAATACCTCACAAAGAGGATTACTGGCCTCAAACAGATGCCCTATGCAGACCGTCTCAAAAAACTACAGCTTTGCTCCATCGCATATCGCCTACTCAGGGGTGATCTCTGCCTAACATACAAAGCTATGTCAAACCCAGAGCTGTTGGACATGCTCCACTTAAAGAAATCCCAATCCCTCTGAGCTACACGCTCTAGGGACCTAAACCTTGTCACCACAATAAACAGAACATGCTGGAGGGATAGATACCTGTCCCAGAGACTTCCCAAACTCTGGAACAGACTACCTATCTATGTCAAACAGAGCTGCTCATTAGCACTCTTCGAGAAAAATCATGATGATTGGATGGGAAATGGGAAATTCACCCCAGGGATCAGTTCTGTGGCTCTGCTCTTGGGTGGCAAAAGCCAGGGTACATTTTTTGGCTAGGCTTATATAGGCCCTAGGGCCAATAGCCTAGTACCTACCTATGAACCTATAAAGGAGAGATTACTATCTACTTGGGGCCCAGATCCCTTATTACATTTTCTGTATTTTTGGGACTACCACGTATGTGGTAGTTTGCGGGTACTTTGTTTTTTCCAAAGGGAATGACTATGCACTTTTTGACATTTAGCTTGAGGCCATGATTTTGACACCAGGTATCCGCCTCAGTTAGACCCTTCTGGAGGATGTCTGTATCAGCCGGAAAGTCAGTTATGGCCCTCAGTTTGCAATTGTCTGTGAACTTGGTCAACCGTAGTCCTCCTGTGCTTGCCTGTAACTCTGAGAAGTATATACTGAACAGGAGGGGTCCCAGAACTGAGCCCTGGGGGAATCCACTTGTAACCGGTTTAGAGTCGGACCTAGAGCCTGCAACTCTCACCGTGTGGGTTATATCCATGAGCCAACTGGCAACCCATCGCATGACGTAGGGGTTTATGTTCAGGCTGGTGAGCTTGTCTATAATACCAGAATGGGGAATGGCGTTGAAAGCCTTTGTGAGGTCTAGGTAGGCTGTGAGGACCTCTTTTCCCTCATCTAAAGCCTTGGTAACTGTCTCAAAGAAATCCACCAGGTTTAGGAGGCATGTTCTACCCTTAACAAAGCCAAACTGGGTAGGGTCCAATGTTTGGAGGTTCCCAATGTCTCTGTTAATGAGTTCCATGATGATGCACTCCACAGCCTTGCAGACCAGGCTAGTCAGGCTTATAGGGCGATAGTTCCTGGGGTCTATTGTGGCTCCACCTTTGTGGAGCGGGATAACTGTAGCTGTGCGCCACTCTATGGGTACGTAGCCTGTAGAGAGGCTGAGTTTGAACAGTGTGTTTAGGTGAGGGGGTTAGTTCATTTTGGAGCTCATTTAAGACACAGCCTGGGACACCATCCGGTCCCATTAAAACTGTATTTTTGGCTTTGGATAGGGCTGTTTAACCTGTGTGTCAGTGATTGCCTGGGTTCTACATTCTTCTGGTATGGTTATGGGCCCTTTAGAGGGTGAGAGGGGGGTGAAGTTTGCACTAAACCTCTCTGCCAGAATGTTGGCTAATTTTGTCAAATAAGTTTTTATTATTCCTGTATTCACTGCATGTGTGTTGCATTCAGACACCAGTCAACTGTTACATATTAACTATGATATGGATCACCACATTTCAGATATGCATGTAAACTGTTACATATTAACTACGATATGCATCACCACATTTCAGATATGCATGTAAACTGTTACATATTAACTACGATATGCATCACCACATTTCAGATATGCATGTAAACCTTTACATATTAACTACGATATGCATCACCACATTTCAGATATGCATGTAAACTGTTACATATTAACTACGATATGCATCACCACATTTCAGATATGCATGTAAACTGTTACATATTAACTACGATATGCATCACCACATTTCAGATATGCATGTATTCACTGCATGTGTGTTCCATTCAGACACCAGTCAACTGTTACATATTAACTACGATATGCATCACCACATTTCAGATATGCATGTATTCACTGCATGTGTGTTCCATTCAGACACCAGTCAACTGTTACATATTAACTACGATATGCATCACCACATTTCAGATATGCATGTAAACCTTTACATATTAACTACGATATGCATCACCACATTTCAGATATGCATGTAAACTGTTACATATTAACTATGATATGCATCACCACATTTCAGATATGCATGTAAACTGTTACATATTAACTACGATATGCATCACCACATTTCAGATATGCATGTAAACTGTTAAATATTAACTACGATATGCATCACCACATTTCAGATATGCATGTAAACTGTTACATATTAACTACGATATGCATCACCACATTTCAGATATGCATGTATTCACTGCATGTGTGTTCCATTCAGACACCAGTCAACTGTTACATATTAACTACGATATGCATCACCACATTTCAGATATGCATGTATTCACTGCATGTGTGTTCCATTCAGACACCAGTCAACTGTTACATATTAACTACGATATGCATCACCACATTTCAGATATGCATGTATTCACTGCATGTGTGTTCCATTCAAACACCAGTCAACTGTTACATATTAACTACGATGTGCATCACCACATTTCAGATATGTATGTATTTCAGTACCCAGAGTAAGTGCCAGGCCCCAGTTCAGATGATTTCTCCCCAGATATGCTGAACATAGCACTCAGTAAAGGAACAGGGTATATGATTAGGTCAACAAATGAGCTACACAGCCATACATGTATGCAACTGACATATTTCATCTGACATTAAGTGTAAAAGGAGATGGTGCTTTGATAACTACTTTATTCAACTAAAGTATTCATTATTCTATGTTCACTGCATTTGATTTCCAATGTGATACAACACACAGCTATGCATGTGTGTAAATGTAGGGCTTCATACAAAATTTGCAATAAAAGTCGTAAATGAAAATAGTGTTTTGAGAATTCATGATACTGAAATAAAGTGCATATCATTCTTGCAGTCACTGCTTGTGGGTTCTAATCCCATGGTAGCCAGCTGACAAATAACCAGCTGTCTAGTGCACTTAGTGTACAGGAACATAGCTCTTAAATGTCACACTTTTGCAGAATGTAATCACTAGTGCCCCATATGACTAGCCATTGATTATCAGATACATGACATTACTTGGAATGTAATTTATTGGCAAATCAGTTTACAGAACACCTGGGTAATAATGTATGAGCACACTATGTAAAACAGTTCACTGTAGTTGCGCCTGTGTACCAGCATTTGTTAGTGCTTGGCCCATACTGTCCAATGCTAATAAGTTGAGAGGTATGTACTTGCAACATCATCTGTACAAGAACCGCAGTCACTGTACTCACAACTGAAACAGCACATCTGTAGAAGTATGTATAAGTAGTTTGCGTATTAATATTACCTGCAAAGTTACTAATGGTATGTTTTTCTCTCTCTCCCCACCCTTATTTTCTTTAATTTATTAATGTTATTTATTATTATGATTTGGTATTAATATATTATTTGTAACTAACTGTTATGCTGGCCTTATGTATTATTTCATACTAACTTGCTGTTAACATACTTTCCTTATTGTTATTTATTGTTATTTATTGTTGTTTTGCTCATAATATTCCTGCATATGTCATTTGATTAATCAGTATTATCTTCCATTATGCTAATACTAACATTTGTTTGTTTTTTTCTTTTGTTACCTTATGTTTATAAT
This sequence comes from Protopterus annectens, assembly GCF_019279795.1. NCBI lineage: Eukaryota > Metazoa > Chordata > Ceratodontiformes > Protopteridae > Protopterus > Protopterus annectens. The sequence goes on from NC_056746.1 coordinate 1,265,748,601, forward strand.
TAATTTACTACAGTGCAGCAAGGGAGGCGGGATCCTGGAGATCCACCTACCTTGGCTTCGCCGGCCGTGGCACTGGGGTCCAGCATGTCTGGACCGCAACCTGGTGGTGCCCCCTCTGCTGTCCCTGCACTACCTGTGGCATTGGGTAGTTCTGCCACACAGGCTGGGTCTGGCCCCCTCTGGGAGTGGAGGTGGAGAGAGTGATTTTGTCACTTGTGAGGAACTGCCAGGTATGGTGCGTGGGTTGTCGTACTGAATTTTCGGTGCACACCTACGCTGGATGAACAGCATGTTGCCCATCCTGGTGGGGTGGCCTCACCCTAGACTCCAGCATCCACCACTGTCACCACAGGGGTAGTGAAGGAGCAGTGCTGACAGTCCCATGGGTGTGGACAAGGGTCGCACTGCTGTGTTATGCTCATGGGACTGGGATTCCACAAAACCCTCCCCATTCAAGCTGTTCACCCCCTCTTGTGTCACACACCAACCCTGTCTGCTGTCTTGTCTGTCTGCAAAAGCTTCCTCACCTACCCAACTTACCTCCCCCACACGGACCTATGTCCCTTCCCCAACATTCCACTCTCACCTTAAAAAAATGGACACCTGTCCTTAAAAAAAAAAAAATTTCATCCCAGACATAACTCTCCATTTCACACAACTGCCCACTGGACACATGTAATTTAGTCCAATTGGCTTGACAATGCACTTCTGGGGGTGACACTACAAATTTAGCTAAAAACATCTGTGAAAGTGCACATTTGTTGCTGTTCAAGAAATGGATAGCTGTGGTTCTGTCCTACACCTGTCCTGCACATCCCTACCTGCCTTTCACTATGTTTCCCCCCTGCTTGCACCCTATTTCACTACTGTCCTATCTCCCCATTTTTCTTTTGTTTAAAGATTTTTTTGTGAGATGCTATACTGCACGCCGCATTACTTAGTTATGCTAAATAGCGCTACCTTGATATATGCTTTTGAAAAATATTAATCATGTTCAAAAAATACATCTGTGCCCTATTTCCAACCCATAATACCTGCAGAACAGTGAATCAACCTGCCAAGTCACACAGCTGCTAATTAACACAGGTGTTTTAATCAAAACAGAGTACTGCTCAAGTTCCCAGTCATTAAGCGTGTTGAAGCGATACTGTGCATCATGCCACACCAAGCAAATCAGCTAAGTGATTAATAGAAAAATAGTACTGTAACTGGCACTCTAGTATAGAAATACATCACTATAAATCCACACACATAAGCTTATATGTAAGTGAGGTATCTAATAAGAGGTTACCCTGCAATGAAATGTACAACATGTAAGAATACACTTGATAAAACATTAATGGAAAATATTTTTTTTAACTAGGACTCTGGTATACAAATACAACACTCTAAAGCCATACGCATACTAATAGATGTAAGTGCAGTATTTCACAACAGCTAACTGTGTAATGATAACTACAACATGTAAAAATACACCTACTATAACAGTGACAATGTAGCTCAGTCTGTAAAATGTATTGAGAGCATTACTTTTTGGTACACATGGTCTTGAATTCAATCACAGCTGCATCTAGCAATGAAAATACATGCATGTGGAAATCAACATTATAAATTGTGATATGTATGTCTGTCTCATCACCTATTTATCCACCTAAAGAAGTACAGTTGGAATGTCTGCATCTAAATAATAGAGGTCATAGGCCTACAGATAGGACCACTCTTAACTAGTTCTAGTACAACACTGGAAAGTGCAGAGAATATCAGGTCATGCATTGGGCTGAATTTCTAGAGGATGTTGAAGTGAGTACTGAAATTGTGGCCCAGTATTATCACACTGCAGCCTCCAATGTTTTGCTGGTGATATCACACACAACCACAGCTGCACAAGTAACATACATATATGCAGATTGTGCTAGATGCAAGGGTTGCCAGCACACACTTAACAAGGGACTACCATGACATAACAATTAACTTGGCAGTTGCCCAACTATGTAACATCATGGTTAATGTACCCCCAATCTTTTTCTAGGACACACCAAGCATTTTGCCTTGTATTGTGTTACTGATACCATTGACTGACATACTTATCTGAAATACATACCTTAATTGCCAGTGGATAGGTACCCTCGGTCTGGCTCTGCCTATACAACAAGGCTGCCACAGGTTCCACATTTACCCTTAAAGCTCGTTGTCCTGCAAAGTGTTCACCGTCTCTGCCTGTGACTATTGCATGCAGCATCACCTTCAACTTCAGCCTGTAGCACACACATTTGTATGTAAAAGGTAGCAGCTACAGACTTTCTCTCAGCTAGGACGTATTATCTGTACCCCAGTAATTTCCAAGCCAACATATGAGAAAGGGGTTGTGATCTACACTGAGGCCTTATATCCTGTTCAGTGGTTGCATGGGATTGGCTGATTATACTGCAAATCAGCTGTGTTGGCTGCAATTATCATTTCAAAAGCACAAATTGGTTCAGAGGCAATCAGTTGCTAATGAGAATTATGCTAAAAAGGCAAACATCTAGCTAGGGGAACCATTGTGTATGATAGTTACTTTGTAGGGTGAACTCATCAGCACAACATTTATATATATGTACCGTTCAACAGGGGAGTATGGTATTCCATCAGATATGTAACCATTTTGTTTCCAACATGATGCATATGTTTCAATATACTTGGGAATGGGGATTAGATCAAGCCTTTCGTAGAACTGTAATGATAACATGTCATTGATCTCCAAATGTGTTACACCTACAGAGGAACTTGAGTACAGTAATGGTAAAATGCTTTTTGTTAATTAGGTACACTGGTCTCCTGGAAATTTCCCTTGATAGCAGTAGTAATACTACACTGCTATTTGTTTGGCACTATTGTTTTTATATACTATAAGGGGGTTTACACCTAGGATCCAGACTTTAATGGACTCCTGTGTTGGGTGTATGATCATACCGCAGTGTCTGTCATAGCACAAACAGGAATAGCTGCTATTAGCACTATCCTAGCTGCATCCATACCTTACTATGTTTGCATAGTGTTGAATATGAGATGTGTAATCAAGCAGTGAATACTGATAACTATCTGTTATTGCTGTATGTCCACATACTGTACTCCCATGTATGTGATCCTGATATGTGTTCCCATTTTGTTGTCTTTCAGGAAATATGTATCCCCAATTCTGGGCCCCTTTTACAGATGCTGAAAATGATATCATCCTGGAGGCCTTGCATCAACACCATCAACGTCTGCTGTCCAGGGGGAGGCCAACCAGGGAAGAGTGAGCAGCATTGTGGACTGATTTAGTTCATGATGTGAATGCTATCGGTCACCAGAGCAAAACACATGGGCAGGTGCAACACCGTGCCACTAATATGATCAATGCCACACCCAAAAGAGCAGCAGATGTGGCCAAGGATTGTGGTGTCACTGGTGGAGGGTCTGCAGTGGTACAACCACTGTCAGCCACTGAGGAATTCCTGGTAAACCTACAAACACGGGACAGCTCCCAGGCATCCATCAAATGGTATGTTGTAGATGTGGCTGCCACCATTTTCATGCAAGAGGAGCGTCCAGGTATGCTTAGCTGGATCAGCAGTGGAATACTGTAGCATTCAGTGTGTCAGGGTATACATAGTTTTATGTGGGTGCCAGTTTTTTGGGGGGGAGGGAGGTGGTTAGTTGCAGTTTGAATCTCATGCTCCGATTTGACCAACATACCAATTAACATAGTAGCTACTGTAAATGTGAGATATTTGGATGCATTCGCTTGTTATAGTGCAACATGTGGTGCTGTATACATTACCTCTCCTTCAAATTTTCACAGGACCATCAGGAATTGGATATGGCCATGGTCCTGCTCCTGGTAAGCACAACACTGTTTTGTTAGAGATGTAGATTTAGTGCAATGTATTTGTTAAAGTGTCATCCCACGCTTGCCGGCTGGAATTATGTATCATCTGCATGATTGCCAACAGCACAGATATTTTCTGACTCTACATAGTTTAGAGTCATACCTATGCCTTGTAGGTGTGACCACACTGATAGATTTGACAGCATTTTCAGGACATTACAGATCACCATATGTGTCAACTGTGCAGAGGTTTGCCAAATGCCAACAGTGTACGTCATTGTTGTTCATGAGATTCTTGATTAAAGAGCTTTTTATTTACAAGTAACTACAAATATTTGTTAGAAAATTATGTCCTCATGTCCTAGTATATGAGGTTGGGGGTTAAACAAGTCTGTAATACTGATAGCATTGTACACAGCTTAACATATATTGCAAGATAGTACTGCAGAGCATAGTAGTGCAGGTATTAATGTACTGCTTTTCCCTTTTTATCACAGGTGATCAGTGAGGGTTAGTCTCTGTACCCTTCACAACCTGATGTCAGTGTAACTTCAGACTCTGATGATGATGGTGGCCAAAGTGAGGCACAGGTAGGAGTTACAGGGGCTGAATCTGTCCCAGAGGTTGACATCCCTCTTCTGCCCTCATTATCACCGCACAGAGTCAGTATGCCTACTCAGTCCCTTGAGGCCACAGGGACATTGAACAGGAAAGTATGGCTACTATGGCTGCAGTGAGTGTTGACAGTGGCCATCACCAAAGAGATGGTGAGGTTCCACACAGGCGGATTGATGGGGGTGCTCATAGTAGGTCTGCTCTCCTTCCACCACCCGTTGCAGGTGTCTCATCACTTTTCACTTGGCATATGTTTAGGGCTGTCATGGAGGCGCAAGCATTGTTCTGAAAGGAACTCCATACAAATGCTCAGGGTTATGGATGCAGCACAGTCTGACATCCAGGACTGCCTCCACCATGCTACTGATACCTTGGATTGGTTGACGGATGCAGTAGAAAAATGTTGGTCTGAGACAGATCCCAGAATATCTGTCTTGGAACACATTGCCTGTGATGGAACATCTGGTTGGAGTTGAGCGTTGGACCCAAGGGCATAGGTCAGCAAATACATCTGCTGAGAGTCCATGTGGCCATGCACCATCACGGTCCCATAGTGGCAGTACATCCAGAGCTCCAGAGGCGAGTGTGCTGTCCACATCAAGATGTGGCAGGCCATGGGATCCTAGTCCTGGGCATTTCCATGGAGGACACAGTCCCAGCAGACACCAGTCACCCTCATGTAGTAGTCCCGCTCCTGACCTTGGACATGGAAGTGCCAGTGCAACTCCTGGCAGAGCCAGTTCATGTGTTCAGGGGAGGAGACAGTGAGCTGTCAGCTCTACCACACATGGTTCAAAGCTATCCAACATACTGACATGTAGGGCTAGTACTGAGCTGTGTTCACGCAGACACTCACACAACATTGTCACAGTCAGGTCACCTACAGACAGACATGGCATATTTCCATGGTCCATCTTGCCTGCTTCCTTTACTGACTCACACACATGCTGGCCAACCTATTGGATCAGCCTAGGCCTCTTGCACCACCACAAAACACCCTGTGCAAGTGATGATACCTGTGCCACATCCATGTCATCCTTGTCATCAATGTAGGGAAATGAAGCTATGTATCTGATACACAGGGTGACTATCTAAATTACTATGTATTTGTTTCATCCATTATTGCCTTTGACATGCCACTTGTACTGGTTACTTACAGATATTTAAACCCATAAACATCAAAGCACAGGATGGAATGTCAGCGCAGAAGAAAAATGTCTTTAGAAAGGAGAAGCGGTATAGGTGCATGGTTCTATAGGTTCATATGTGTATAACAGACTAACAAGAACAATGTCTTCAGAAAGGAGAAGCAGTATAGGTGCATGGTTCTATAGGTTCATATGTGTATAACAGACTAACAAGAACAATGGCTTCAGAAAGGAGAAGCAGTATAGGTGCATGGTTCCATAGGTTCATATGTGTATAACAGACTAACAAGAACAATGTCTTCAGAAAGGAGAAGCGGTATAGGTGCATGGTTCTATAGGTTCATATGTGTATAACAGACTAACAAGAACAATGGCTTCTTTCAGCCTAGTCATGCATCCCTAATCTCTGACAAGGTCTGGTACCCTTGATAAGTGTAAACAGGGATTTGGGAGCTGACACATCTACAAGCTCTGGTGTTTGAGATGAGTTATCTACAGTTTCCCTCTGTCCATTACAGACATTTGTCCTAAACCAGTTATGATTGGCTTGTTCCACATCCCATTGTGTAACTTGCACAAAATTTGTGTTACAGCAGAAGTGTGCCTCACATGGATGGTGAGCCTGCTACATATTGGGTATATTGTGTAGGTTACATACCTGTGTCTCCAGCATGTCATATTTATACCACAGTCAAGGTGTAGCTGTATAGACCAGGTAATTTTCATGCTAGTAGGTACACAGTGGGATCTGACACCTACCTGTATGTCAACCATACACCTCCCCTCCAAAGCATATAGGAGATAGAATACACAGTTATGGCCCTGACACAGTCTGCATAGGACATGTTATGTACACTGTGTATTGGTTTACTGTGGAACCTTTGTGGCTGTTACAGTTGGCAGATATGCCTATATAGCAAAGGTGGCATTGCACTCCATGATAGGTGTGATGAGTGCCAAATACATTGTAACAATGACATTTTGGGATTTATATGCCTTACCTTTCTCTATAGGTTGTGCAACATTAAATGAATTCCCTCATCTTACGGACCAGTAAAAGTAAAAGACAACACACTCTCTGTATCCATAAGGCCTTGACTAATGGGTCAACTGTTGGAGGTATGCAGACAATACAGCATTTTCTAGGGGTGAAGGACTTCCAAAAGCATAGTATTGTGCATTCCTTGGCATTTAGTATTTGTCAATGGCTCTGACAGCAACTGAATGTGTGTGTCAGCCCATCCTAGATAACTGTTGATTCTGTGTGGGATTCAGTGACAGCTTCTAATTTTCAATCATCTGCAAATGTACTGATTCTTAGGTCACTGACAGTGGCCATGACTGCAGAGAAGGGTATGGCTAGGATTGGTAGTCCCAGGAATGAAGGGTGAGGGAAGTCCCCTGTTGACTGGCCTCATTATAGTGGTGGACAACCTAATGCTATCTTCCCGGATAATGACTTTCAGGCACTTGGCCATCCACTGGTTGATATACTTGTTTGTAAATAACCTGCACATTATTTCAACAATTCCTTATGGCCTAATCTTGTCAAATTCCTTCTCAGGTGATGGTAGGTGGAGTGAGTCATTTTCCCCTCATCCATTGCATAGTTTAACACTCATTGAGGTCCACTGGTTAGGGTAGGCATGATCTGACACTAAACAAAACAAAGTGGGTTTGGGCCAGTGTCTGCACGTGTTCTACATTGTTACTAATCATTTCCATGATAAGTCTTTTCATGACTTTAAATATAAGACTACTGAGGCATCTGGGGACAGTGCTTGTCACTGCATGCTAGTTGTGCTGTGTGCAACTAAGTATTGTAGTTAATTACATCATGGTTTCCAAGAAGATAGGCATCCAAGAAGTCTGTGTCTGTACAGAGCACAGGCAAATAATGGAGGGGAAAGTCATACATACACCCTGTAAAGGTAAGGAAGGAGTGTTTACACAGTTATTCTGCAGTTGGACACTACTCAAGCAGTGTGTATTGAAATGACACAATTGCCTTGTGAGGAATGCTGACTAGAGGGGAGTCCCCTGCAATGCTGGTGCCTGGCTGCTACTTCTGCTGGTCTCACCACAACCATTCTCTCTGGGATACCATGCTCCTATACTTTGTCTCTCACCAGAAGCAAAATGTTAGTACCAAGCTCAACATGAGGAGCAAGCCACAGCCTGTTTGTTTATCCACATAGTTGTCCCACATCATGCAAAGGTCTGCAGGCTTCACATACCCTTTTCCAGGTATATGCCTTAACTGGCAACTAGAGCAGTCATTTGAGTTTGGCATGTATTATGCCTTGTATTCCAGGATTGTTAAGATTTCAGTAGGGTACTGACCAGATGGTGGGTCGGAGCACAGCTGCAGTGTCACAATATAATGTTCAATGTCTGGTGACATATATGTTTAAGGTTGCTTGAACAAGCACTATAGCAGCAGTGATCCCTGTTAGGTGATAATTTCACAGCAATTCATGCAGCCCAACCTTCAACAGCTTAATGGTGGACATCTGCATGACATGGATCTGCGGTCTACTGCAGAGGAGTGGCCACCTTTGGCCAAAGTGTGTCTACCTCCAACATGCCCTAGATATGTCATACTGTACATTTATGTACCCAGAACACATGCCTCTGTTCCCACATCATGTCACACAATATCTAGTTTGCTGTCTGGTTGCTTGAGAGGCACTGTAGACTAACAAGTCCAAAGTAATGATTGCAAAGTTGAACAAGGTCTTTGTGCTTGCACAGATATCCACATCTCCACTGCAAGGAATACCTACAGACAGTGTGTTTGAGGCTGTCAACCATAAGGGTGTAGCAGCATGACCCTAACTTAGCTGGAGTTGTACATTGTTTCATTTGTAGGTATGCTATTGCGACCATGTCTAATAACAAGATTATGGTTAATCCAACAGCCACATGCCTGTTAAAGCATTGTACTCACTCAGCCATGTTATGGCACACTGTCAGGTGCTGTGTTACCTTAGGAGAACTACACAAAGGTGATAACATGTTACATTTCAGCATCTGTCAGGCCACTGCCTAACAATGGCCTGCTGTGATGTACACACAAGCAAGACTCTATTGCTAATGGCATTATCAATGACCACTGTTGAGATGTGGAAAGTGTCCCCACCCCTCTACTCCTATGCCACACAAACACAATGTGTGAAAGTTGTGACTATATTACAAAACTTGATTTCATACTGTCTCACACACCAGTCAGTACATGTGACAATGAGCAGTTTGCCAACATGCACACCTCAACTCCTACTCCACCCACACCCACATCACACACACCTGCATGTGTGGAGCTCCTTACCAAACAACAGACACCTCAGAAACCCAACTGCAAGCTCACTACATATAGTCATACATCTGCAGAACACAGTACACATAATAGCACTTGCACCACTGTCTGAAAGCACAAACACCTGAGCCAAAACACAAACTCATACCTATTATACATAGGTGATTACATCATGCAACACAATTATGTCCATCTCACCAGGCCACATATGGCAAAGATCACATTTAGCTGTCTGTGAGGTGCTAGGATACACCATACCACATATGCAGACAGGTCTGTCAACATCAGGTAATGTTATGACAACTTCATAGGTCCTGTTGGTGTGTACAACTTGAGACATACCTCAATGGACTGTATGCAGACACATGACTGGGATTACAGACTCTGTGTCTCTAGTGGGCATGCTCATAGCCTTCAGCTGCATTTCACCTTCACCTGGGATGATGTCTCAATACACACGGAAAATGATTGAAGTCAATAATTGGATTATCGTGTGGTGTCATTGTAAGGGGATCCAGTACATGTCAGCTGGGGATGACTTGCTCAACAGACCTCTATGCTTTGGCAAAGATGGTGTTCATCTGTCACCCCTGGGCATTTGTATACTGGCCAAAGCTGCTGATATCACCATAGTGCATCTTACAGGCAGTGTCTCAAAGGAAAATTTCCATTGAGGAAACACCATCTTCAAACAACCTCACAGTTATGCTGCTACATGCTAGGAATGCCAACCGTACACACCACTCTCTGTAAGGTGTGCACACCTTGGAAGATGCAGACATTTGCACAGTCCCCACATCTGGTTCAAGGCAGTGGAGAGCACCATAGCCATACCAGGCTACATGACCTTCCATGTGTTCAGACCTCAAAAATCAAGTATGCCAGGTAATGGAGGTGGTGTATCCATATTCATTAAAGATAGATACACATCCAAATTGGTTAAACAGTGTGATTCCCTGGAGACATTGCAGGTGCTATGTCACTCTTCTTATGTGCATTAAGAAGATATTGAGGTTTGGGTGCTCATTTAAGTAGTTTATTGTATACAAATACATCTGGATGTGGATAGCAGGAACATTAAACAAACTGTCTGACTGACTACATACTTGCTTGCTCTCACTCTGGCTGCTCACTCAATATGACACTCTTGCTTGCACATGCTCAGTACTTATATGCATGTGCTGACTCACTGGAAAGCTTTTTAAAGGTATATCACACACACTGATCTACATCCTCCCTCTTTGCTGAACTGTCTGATATAAACAACATTTCAATAGGCATACAATTATACACACACTAATAAAGAAAAACAACAGTCATGTCCAGGTTCCCGTGTATCTGGAAGTAGGTTTCCAGATGCGACCTGATCTCCTGACATAACAGATAGGACTGGGTTTAGCAACAGGGACAGTCACTGGGGAATGTTCTGCTTGAGGAGTTTCAGGGATTGTCTCAGGAACAGGGATTGCTGATGGAATGTTCTCTGGAACAGGAACATTGGACAAGTCACTCTGAGAACTAGAGTCTTTGCCACAGACAACATGCTGTAACACTGGTTCGGACACTGGTAACAAATGCTTCCAATTTCATCTGAATTCCACTCCTTATGATTCCACAATGTAAGATCTCAGCTCTTGGCACAGAGTTTTCACAAATCCGATGTGATCAAAACCTTTTGACATCTGCATCCTCACTATCTCCATTTTTTTCAATGAACTGAGCAGTTTGCTGGTTTTATAATAATAAGACATTTGGGACAAACACTTTTTCAACTGTTGGACTTTCACGGCTTTGTTGTTCTTAGCACATGGAACCAATTAATTACTGTTGACTGGTAGTATGGTTCTGATTTGTCTCGACATGAGTCTCTGGGCAGGTGAACCAAGACATCTATCATGAGGAATGTTTCTGAGATTTAACAAGTTGAAAAAAACATCAGTATTTTCACATCTGGATTTCTCTAACAGCTGTTTTGCACCTTGAACTGCACATTCAGTCAAGCTGTTTGACTGAGGGTATTCAGGACTATCATAATATGAACAAAGTCCCACTCTTCTGCAAATCTCTTGAACTGCTGACTTGTAAACTGTGCACCATTGTCAGAAATAATTACTATGGACAGAAAAATGGCTCTTCAACTTAGTAATGACAGTATTGGAAGTTAGGTTGAAAAGCAGGTCAATTTTGAACCAATCTGAATAAGAGTCTACTAACACCAAGTAATGCTGACCATTCCACTCAAAGATATCTGTGGCTACTGTCGACCAAGGTAGTTCAGGAATCTGGCTTAACTGAAGTGGTTCTTTTTGTTGATATGGCTTTGTACTATTACTTACTGAACAAGATGAAAGTACTTTCTCTACATCTCTTGACATAGAAGGTCAAAATAGTAGACTTCTTGCCCTTCTTTTGGTAGAATCAGTTCCTGGGTGGCCATGATGCAATATCTGAATATACTCTTATTGCAAGGATTTTGGAACAGTCACTTTAGGACTTTCATGATGATACCATTGTCTGACAAAATCTCTTCTATGTATGGAAAATATGGTTGCACTTCTACTTGTAAACAAGATTGCTTTGAAGGCCATCCTCAACTGATAAAGAGGTTGAGCTTCTGGAGAATTGGATCTGAAGCTGTTTGGAGCTCATCAAGATGTGCTGAAGAAAGATTTCTCACTTCCATGACTTCAAAATCAAGTTGCCCATTGTTATGCTATTCTGTGTTTTTTTCTGGGTGATCTGGATAAAGTATCAGCAAGAGAAAGAAGTTTGCCTTTCATGTAAACAGGACTGAAATTGTACTTCTGCAATTTAAGCATCATACGTTGCAGTCTAGCTGGAGCTGTATACATAGGCTTTCTCAAAATATTAACTAGAGGTTGGTGATCAGTTTCGATCTGTATAGGTTGACCATAAATATAATTATGCAACTTTGAACATGCAAACACAATTGCCAAAAGCTCTTTCTCAGTCTGGGCATACTGCATCTTGGTCTGGGTAAGAGTTCTCAATACATAGGCTACTGGTCTACCCCCTTAAAGAATGACACCTAGACCAAACTTAGAAACATCACAGTAAAGAGTAACTGGTTTGTGTACATCATAGTAGCTGAAAGTTGATGGGTTATCAATTTTTTGCTTCAGAACATCAAATACTCTTTGGTGCTGTCCTGACCATGACTAGGTTATAGCTTTGCATGCCATCTCTCTTAACAATGCTGTAAGTTGGCTTAAATCTGGAATGAACTTACCTAAATAGTTGACCATGCCAAGAAAACATTGTAGGGCTTGGACATTGTCTGGAGCTGGCATCTGGAGAATTGCTGTTTTCTTGGAAGAATCTGGTCATAAGCCTGAACTGATAAACAAATGACCAACAAAAGTAACTTATCATTGCCTAAACTTGCACTTCTGAGGATTCAGCTTAAGATTCACTTTACATACTCTTTCCAGAACTTTCTTGAGGTTTTCTGTCATGTTCGGCTTCACCATTGCCTCCTCCTACTAGAATATCATGTACTATAATAGCACACGGATATCCAGAAAAAAATTGCTCCATTGCACGCTGAGAGACTTCACTGGTAGAATTTATTCCAAATGGCATTCTCAGAAATCTATATCTTCCAAATGGTGTACCAAATGTGGTTAACAATGAAGATTTTCAGTCAAACAGAATTTGCCAAAATGAACTCTTTCCAACTAAGACAAAAAAAACAGTGGCATTTGGCATGATGGCAGCAACCTCTTCGACTGTGCACATTGGATGATGAGGTCTTTTTAATGCTTTGTTCAGAGCTCTTGGATCAATACATATTCTGATGCCATCTGAGCTTTTCTTATGAGCTACTACCAAGGAAGATACCCTTTCAATAGGTTCTTGAAAAGGACAAATTGCTCCTAGCTGCACCATTTTGTCTAGCTTGGCTTTAACTCTGCTCTGCATAGATACTGGAACTTTCCATGCTGGTCTGACAACTGGGCTGACCTCTGGGTCTAACTTCATAGAGTACATAACTGGTTGTTTGCCTAGTTTGTCTGCAAAAATATCAGCATACACATACCGTTGTGCTTATTTGAATCTACTTGTGTCTATCAAGATACATCATGACACCATGGTGTGAGGTGACTTTCACTGACCACCAACTGTGCTGGTAACTCGTGCTCAAACTCACTTCCCAAAGGTTAGTCCACATCCTTAATTACAATGCCCTGAACCAGTGGAGTGACACCCCCCCCAAGGGGACCTGATGCATTGCATCAGGTGTTTACCAATATGGGTGACCATTGTAGCACTTCCACTGTGAGGTCCTCACTGGTGAGATATGACCACAAATCAGTCTCCTTAAAAGTAAGACTCACACCTGAACCCCCCCTTGCAGCAAACACAGTAATAACTTCAACAAAGCAAATTATAACCTCCAATGGGATGGTACAAGCAGCTTGACTGCACCCCCCCCCCTCAGATGGGATAGGCAACTATACCGAGCTCTAAACCAATGCTTTATGCAAGCACCTGTACAACTGCATAGAATTGGCTGTACCTGAGAGGAGGAAAACAAGCTCCTTATGGCACAGCAAACTAGCAGCAGTCATACAATACCCCAGTCATGTCAATCTCCTACAAGAAGGTCATCATGAACAAATGAACAAATGCTTGTTGACATACCCATGGCCATAAACCCCATATAAATGTGTGTGTAGTATAATTTCCATCATTAACACCAATGTTCCTGGTAAGTAGCACATCAGTAGCAATACCTGATGTACATAATAATGTATGATAGACCTGGGCACACAGGCCTGGCCACACAGGTTTACACCTACTTTACCATAGATCACTATGTCTCCCCAGTGGTAAGAAGGGAAGCATATCATGCTCATGTCATTATTGAGGGCACTGTCACCCAGTAATGATGTAGTTATAACCTCTGTGTACTCTTCCTTCAGCATGGCAATATTTGAGTGCAATGGCTATTTTGTCATGTGCATTTCCAAGCACCAGTGGCAACTGCACACAACACAAAGGTTCCTCACAAAGGAATTTCAAGTCCCCAGTATCTGCCTTAAAGGGATCATCTGAAATAACTGTCACTGTAGCTTGTGTCATATAAACTACTCAGACATGATTTTTGCCCTGAATACAAGGCAATGTGTGACCCTGCTATATTAAAAATACTGTATATCTGTAGGTGGAGTGGTACATGGACTGTTTGCTGTAAGGACATTAATCTACTGTTTGACATTACTAATACATGTTAGTGGGGGAGATATGTCTATCAGACTTCAACAAACCTTTGAAAAGACTCCAACCTAATGGCAAACCATGCACCTCATTGTCCCTCTTCAGATGCAGTCTATATGATTGCCTGGATGACCATCATTAGAACACAGGGCTTCTGCCTGTATCCTTCATGGACAAGGGCAATATGTGCTGATAGTGCAAATAAGGGTAAGGACTTGACTAGGATTTTAAGGAACCTAGGACCATTAGGCTACTAAAGTTCAATGATCCCATGATCACATACGCTGATGTAAAATGGTCTAACATCCACACGCACAAACCTGGCTACAGTGGGAATTGTACCACTACCAATTAATGATTTCAGAACACTGTACAGCACGCACACTCTAAGTTGGCTACAATTAGATTAGAATCCCTACCTATCTAATGGTGCACACTACAGATCACAGTACTTAATACACACACCGCAGCTCAGGTCTACTATTAACATCTCTTTAGGTAATGTTATACTGGATGACATCAGCAGACTTTGTTGTGGTCAAGAATTTGGAGGCCCACATCACTTGCTACAACCAAAACACTGCAAAACCCTAGCCTTTCTAGGTCAGTGTGATGATTATATTTATTTTGTAGGGAGATGCACACACACACAAACACACCAACTGGCATAGAATGAGATTACAGACCCTACCTACCTAGTCTTACACACTACAGATCACAGTATTTATTGCACACTCCACGGCTGAAGTCTGACATTAGAATGGCAGTCGGTAGTCTTAAGGTACATGGCATCAGCAGGTCTTGTGGAAGACAGGAGCTTGGAGGCTGGCATCACCTGGAAGAGCCACAAAGTGCAAACCATTTCAGTTTGGTAGCCAATGAGGGATTCCCATTTATTTTGCAGGGACACACACACACACACACACACACACACACACACACACACACACACACACACACACACACACACACACACACACACACACACACACACTGGCCTGGAATGAGATTAGTACTCCTACCTATCTAGTCTTACACACTACAGATCACAGTATTTATCGCACACTCCGTGGCTGAAGTCTGTTTTATACATGACTGCAAGCAACTACTTGCGGAGTACATAAACTTGACTTGTGTTAAACAGTGTGTGTGGCCTGCAGAGTGGCATTGCTTCTCACTGTTCTCTGCATCTAACAGCTATGTGGCTACAGTACCCATTTTGGCCATATGTGGGTGTTTGCATTTGGATGGGCAAGCCTGTGGTCAAAAAGAATTTGCCCTTTCAATGTGTGCGTACACAACATGATACATAACACCACCTGCTCACCTGTTGGTTTATGTGTGGTGACATCCAACAGGCACAGGGGGATGTAAGAAAGTGCATTATCTACTGTTGAGCCCTTACTTTTGGTCCTTTGAGTAACATTATATATGTGTCATAGTGCAACTTTAATCACCATTATCATGCTAGGTAGGACAATAAAGACATATACAAACATATATAAACACATATATTTATATTCATAACAGGGATGTATATATAAATTGAGGTGTGTGTGTGTGTGTGTGTGTGTGTGTGTGTGTGTGTGTGTGTGTGTGTGTGTGTGTGTGTGTGTGTGTATCCCTATCACTTTATCGAAGTTCCAAAACTCCAAAGACCATATGGCCGAGATCATATGCCCAAAGTTTTTGAACTCCAAACCGTTTCCATTGAGATCGCCGTATATCACTGAACTCAGGATTTGCTGTTTTCCTCCCTGTAGTGTGATCTCGGAGTTGGTATATTTAAGGAGCGAGGGTGGTAGGGTGCAGCGGGGCACGTAAAGGTAAGTTGTTTTATTTTATTTTTTGTGTGTTTTCTTGTTGTTTCAAAATTCCAATAATGTCATTCCTGCATTAAGTAAGATATACAATGTATGGTCAATTATTATGTTACTGTCCTGAGACTGCCTGGAATGCCACTGATGAGTTTCTGTTACAGCACTTACAAGGGAACACTGCTGTGCTGGGGGTGGTGAAACACCACCACATGTTCTGCTGGGATACACAGTAGTCTGACTATCATGTCATCCCACTGTCTAACATCTCCCTTGACTGATGTACCAGTAATCTGTTGCAGTAGGACTGCATGAATATTCCATGCATGAGGCCTAGTGAATACTAATGGAAACATGATAGTGGAATGGGTCCCACGTGGATGTTATTTCTGTCCAAGTAGCCCATTATATTTACTTGCATAATGTAGTAGCTCTATACATACAATGCCATATCATAATAATCCTTACAAGCACTGTGAAGGTTACAGACTTACCTTGCAAATGTAGCAGGTGACACGACTGTAGTTCAGGGATGACTCTGCCAGATGCAAGCAGTTTACAGCCAATACATGGGTAGGTACAGGATGTGTAGGCTGCCTGTCATCATTTTTAATTGCTGTGTGCGAGTAGGAGTAAGGTATCAGTCCCTAGGCCCCTAGGTTGTCAGTGTGAATGTGCTATGAGTTGCTTCTTAGCCAAAGCCAGGACATACTGAGCATACCTATCTCTGCCTACAGGAACATCAGCAGGGGGGTTCCTCCTCTGAGTCCTCCTGTGACTGTGGCTGTGATGACCTAGGCACTGGTGGGGGGGCTGTGTATCCCTTCCCTTTGCTGATCTTATTGCAGCTGTTTCCACAGGATCATATTGTATAGCATGGCACATACTGTGAATATATGTGCACATGTGACTGGAGAATACTGTAGTGCTCCACCTATATATCTAGGTACCAGAACCGTGACTCCAGAAGCCCAAACACATGCTCTATGATGTTCCCAAGTTTGTGAGTGTGCCTCATTATGGCATTCTTCTGTGGGTGTGTGTGCATTTCTGATGGGTGCCATCACCCACAATTCCAGGGTGTAGCCAGCATCCTCCAGTAAATGGCTGTGTGTGATGTCCCCACTAGCAAACACCCGGTACAACTGTGATGTATGCCAGATATGGGAGTCATAATAACTGCCTTGGCTGCCAGCACACACATTCAGAATAATCCACTGCAAATTGCAAATGACTTGGTGGTTGAAGGAGTGGTACTCCTTGGGGTTAACATAGATTCTACTCTGCACACCAGGTGGTGCATTGATGTGTACATGAGTGCAATCTATGGCACCCGGTACTTCAGGGTAGTGTGCTACATGGTAAAGGTGTTGCATATTGCTGGCCCTCATTTCAGGGGAGAGGAAAAAGGATATGTGGTATGGATATGTGAATGTGGTAGCACAGCATCCAGGAACTGGTGGAGTATCCTGGATGCAGATGCCTGTGACACCCCCATCATGTCCCTAGTTGGACTTTGAAAAGTACCTGTAGTTAGTATCCTAAGGGCTACACATACCTTTGTTTCCACTGGGATGGGATCCCCTCTGTTGGTTCTGGCCCTGAGTTGAGGGTGGCAGAGCTCAGTGAGTTATTGTAATATGGCCCTGTCCCACCCTGTAGTGCCCTGCAATCTCCAGCTCATGTGGCTCCTGGAAGGTTACCCTGGACCTGAACACTTTTTTCCTTCTTGGCCTAGGCCTAGTGTCATCAGCACCAGCAGCACAGACTTCAGCATCTAATCACATACAGATGTAGCACACCTGCATCAGCCCCTAGCATTATCTCAGTTAAAATTCCCAAGTCTGTACTCCAATGGTCCAGAGTATTGGGGAAAAAATCAGAGTGTAGGGTGTATGCATACTTTATACAGATCTGCTGTAGGTCCAGCATGCGTGATTGGCTAATTATTAAGCATTTCACCTTCCTAGAATGTAATCAACTTTATTTAATGGCCCTATTTTACTGAGCGACGTGGCAGTGTGCGCCACACCATGCAGCATAGCTTATACACACTAGTAAATATTCATTGAATATATCTGCTTTCCATTCATTCTGCCAATGTCATCACTGTCATTTGGGTAGTGTGCCATGTGAGCACATTAAGCTATGTGCTGTGCCATGCAGCATAGCTTATACAAAAGTCAAAAAAGCAATAATTGAAGATATCTGGTTTTAATTACTTGCTGCACATGCCATCACTGTGACCTGGGTGGTCTTTCCATGCGAACACACTCAGCTATATGGCACACAGTGCAAACACATGCAGCGGGTATTAAACAATCCTAAAAATGAGTGGACATACCCCCTGCTGACATCCAAATGCAATGGAAATGTCAACAAGGTGTGGGAGGCTACACGAAGTGGATATGAGGACACGCTTACTCCTTTTTGCTATTCAAGACATCCACCTCATTTGCATACATATCTGTGCTGACAACCTGAAAACTACATGGTTCATAGCTGTATGACCTGGGCATCATTGCACTATTGTATGTACCTGACGCAATGTCCTATAACACATTTCTGACAAATATTATACATTTTTTTTCCTATTTTATTTAATTTTCATTTTAGCACATAGAGCAAACATGCAGAAATTATAAAATAAATATTTATTTTTACATATTCCCTTCCTTTTTCAGACATTCACAATGTACATTTTGAACATATATGTATGTGTTCTAATATTTACTGGGGAGTTATGTCAATATTTCTGATGTTTTACATACCCTTTTGTCCGTGTAGACTCCTGTACATGTATATTAACATGAAATGTAACTGTACGTTGTTCATTAATAATATTGTAACTGTATCTAAAGGTAACATGTACCTAAGAAATTACATCTGCTCTCTAGCATGAAACATAATTGTAAATTGTTCTTCTTTTCTATATTGTATCTGTATCTAAACTTTGTAACATGGAGCGTTTCTCCCCGGGCCTCCACTGAAAATGGGATCCCTGAGCCCAGTGGACATCCCCGGTCATCAAACTGGAAATAAATAAAAAATAAATAAAAGTTCTGCATACACTATGAACATGGGGTCTACATAGATGCTTTTCTGCTTGTTGGATTGCTCCACCTGGGTCATTTGCATAAGACTCACCAGCTTATTAGATAATTTGCATTACACAGAACTTTCCTTGTTCGCACATGCTTGCAAGCTGCTAAGCGGCATTTATTGAATCTAAAAATATTTGCGCTCGTGTATGCACCACGGCATGATGTATACACAAAAAAAATTGTGTCGGCTTTACTGAATTCCCCCCCATATTTTTTATTTTAACTGTTGTGTACTTTAGTTGTAGTTGAATACTGTTGTGCTACAACATACTCAGCAGAAAATAGCTAATCAATGGTTTCTACAGATTTTATTTATTGATATTTCATTACCAGGATAGTCTGACTGAGTGTAAATTGTCTGCTTAAGTAAATGTTACAGACCGTGGTTTTAACTTTGAGCTTGATGCAATTTCTTTTAAAATGTATACCGAGTAGTAAAGCCATTTGAGTGTCATGTTTATTGTATAGCAAATGTAGGCTGATATTCATATTCCAGTAACTTTTTAAGAGAATTACAGTGCAGCTAGAAATTGCACTGCAGTATTAGTTTGGCCGAATAGTGGTTTATTATTAATTTTATACCTGAATTATGTGCTTTTCAATGATGGTACACACAAGTGGCTTCATACACTTTTGTGAAGAAAATGTGCATTGAAGCAAACCTGTTACTAAGACTTGAAATGAATTAGTCATGACACAACTACTAATTTAATGACAATGAAATGTTGGCTGCTGCAAGATGTGTTCAATAGCCACAACTCAGTAATGTCTCGTGCTGAGTATTGCTTAGCTGATGTATTTTGATGCAAAACCTGTTATATGTATTGATATATTGTATGAGCTATGGGCTTTTCAGGTATGAGGTTGCAATGTACTCTTTTCGATGTTTTATACTGTATTACACAGTGGCTTTATTGTGCAGTAGTGTTTCCAAAACTGGAAGCACATGTTCATGCTGGTATCACTGCAGCCTTATTAACTACCTGTATATTCTTTATAATGGATCTTTCTGTTGCAGGTAAAGTGTGATATTTGGATTTTGAAGTAGGATATTAGGATTTCTTGCTCTACAAATGTCTCTTGTTGGGATATGATATGTATGCCTTAATTAAAGATGTGAGATCTTGCATTCTTTGGTCACAACTGTTCTAAGTCGGACTTGACAAATAAAAGTTTCATGTGTGTACACATTTATGTTCTCATTCTCATGTTATGTCTTTTAACGTCACATTCTCTGTAAAAGTACTGAAGGTCATAGTCTGTATTGGCTTTTAGTGACACCTTTGTTAGGTACAGATCAGTGTGCAGGGCAGGCCTAGAACACACCTGCAGTGGTGATGATGGCGTGAAGTGCAGGTAGAAACAAGGCTGTTTTGAACAACTGCAAATGTCATCTTTGCAATGAAAATCCCTCTCCCTTCTGCAACACTAGTTAGGTGGGCAAGTGAGCACCGGAGGATTGCATCTACAATTCTGATCCATACCCTGGCAATAAATCAAAACAAAACAAGGAGTGGAGGGAGGAGACGGCTACTGCAACAGTAATTTATTAGAACATCCAGTGTCATGGCAAGTTTACATACATGACTATACTATGTGCAGCATTAGATCACTGTTGCAATAGCCTAAGCTATTTGGGTACATTCCCACAGCTTAGGAACATATAGGTTGGAAAATAATCACAAATCTTGGATCCCCTGGAGACCAATCCTAGCAAAGCTTCTTTTGAACCTGGAAAAGAAATCCAGTTTGTAATATCTTGTGATAGTATGTACCCAGAATTAATTTGCTGCCCTTAGAATACTTTTAGAGTCTACCCTTTTCCAGAAAGTTCCAGAAAGCCAAAGAAGAAGCCAAAACGCTGGAAGAGTGGAACCTACCCTGCCAATAAGGGCTTTGCTATCATTAGGGTTGCCACCTTTCTACTGTGCCATTTCCTGACAAACAAGCCCCGCCCCATGCACAATCAAGCCACACCCATTCCTTTTAATAGCCACACCCCTTTACTCCACCCTTCAGCATAAGTCTTTAATATCACATACAGTTACCAATAAGTAGAAAAATGTGCGACGAGTCAAAAAGTAAATAAAAAAACTTTATTTAGCAATACTTCAAAAGGTTCACTACATACAACAGTACATCACACACAAGCATGGGAAAACTAAGCCCAAGTCTCATATCACAGGTAGTACTAAAATGGAAATACAATTAGATATTAAAAACACCAGTTCATTCAAAGCAGTACATTAAGGGTTCACCACACACAATAGTAAAAGAAAAGCAACTGTTTAAAGTATCTTCAGTTTTGCTAGAAATCATTGCTTATACTTGAAGCTGTATTTGGCATTTGATCTAGCAGCCTCAAGTAATGGCTGGTTATTTCTCACAAATGAATAAAATTGCGAACAACTCATGTTAAAGTTTAGCTTGACCTGCAACTCGGCCTTCACAAGTGACACAAGCATTCTATTTCTTACATCAGTCCACGCATTCCCCATAAGTGAAAAACCCTTTCCAAAGCTATTGCTCGGGGGGATTGAACGAGCGAACTGCGGCAGTCTGTAAAGTGGCTTGCAGTCTGGAGCTTTACTAAAAAGTCACCCAGCGATCACTTACAGATGCCTCTGTCATCTGTAACAGGGCTGGCAATGCAGCAGTTAAAGTACAGTAGTCTGAGTAAAGTGCTTCAATGTCCACATCCAATTTGAAGAGGTCTGCAACTGTACGCAGTTCTGGCCAAGTTACAGGATGTTGGAGGCTGAGGACCTGCATAGCTTTAAAGGGACTATTATCATAGTCAAACCACTTCTGTAGGTAACAAAGTGCTTTACTGTAAAAATCACAGAAGGTCCTACAGACCTGCTGTGCGACAGCTGGAGTAAAGTGCTGTAAGGCAGACGAAACTTTAGTACCAAAGAACTGGTCATCTAGCCTTCTCTGCAACTCATCTTTTAGACTTTTCATCACGGTGTACAACTCTGGAGCAGAGAGAGTGTTACTTTCAAGTTTTGCTATAGACTTGTGGAATACCTGCAGGATGTAGTGCATGAAATGTATGTAGCACTCTGCCTCAGACACATCCCCACTGATGCCATCCTCATCGGCCTCCACAAATTTCCAGATAAGGGGGTGACAGTCCTCAGGCCCTTGACTAATAAAATAACTTTTAATAGCAGGCCAACATTCTACCAGCCTTGCCACAGCTGGGAACAAAGACAGCCACCTTGTTACAACATGTTGCATTATTTCCTTAAAGTCCTGGTCTAGGAAAGAATAGAAGCCTTTCAACAGTGCCATTTTTTTAGCAGATGCTGAAAACTCACTATGTATTTTCAAAACCAGAGTCTCCACATCAAACTTTTGCAAGGGCCTTGCTTGCATGCTTGGCACAGTTATGTATTACATGGCATAAACAGTTTGCTGCAATGATGTGAGGCACCTCAGATTTCAAACGCGTTTAAAACAGACCTGTGCTTTCCATAATTGACTGAGGCATTGTCTGCAGCATAGCTAGCAATGTTTTGTACTTTGAGTCCTTTATGCACAAGGATGTCCTTTATTCTAGTAAAGATACATTCAGAACTTTCATTATGATCCTCATAGAAATCAAGGAGTTTCTGTTGTGTGCCATGGGTGTGAGTAAAGTACTGAATAACTAAAGGGAACATTTTTCTGTTCCCTTTATTGGATGCATCTGATCCCACTGAGAAATAGGAATTGCCAAGTTCCTGCAGAAGGAGCTCCTCTGAATGAGGTGCAAGAACATTCATGACAACACTCTCAGATTTTGTCTTCCCACAGGTGAATTTCGAAGCCAAAGTAGAATCAGGGAAGACTGTCGGTGCCAGCTTACCTCCACAATCTATGGATACATATGAGTGACCATGTTTCACTCCATGATAGACTGCTGTCACTTCAGCTGCAGTGACTTTGGAAGCTTCACTGGTTACACTACGTGGCTGAATAAACTTGGTCATTATGAGGTTCTGCCTCTGGAGCTGAAGGCTTTGATGATGTTTGTCTGACTTCTGATGGCTTTTCAATGCCTTTTCCCCATCCCATTTTACAGTGAAAGTTGTTCCACAGGATGTGCACTTTGCCATGGCATCTGCATTTGGAACAGGTCGCACCCATGAGTAGCTTTGCTCCCACACCTTATTATAACTGCAGAAAAACCTCTTAGGAGACGCGCTTTCAACCTCTTCTTGATGATCCATTTACCTTTTCCTGAATATGATTCCTGTAGGATCCTTGCTCAACACTACAATAAACCAAAACAGCTATTAATAGAAAATCAAAACACTTGTGACCAACACCAGTGCCTGGTGGGGCCTGTGTCAGTCAGTAGCCACTAGCCAGAGTTCACATTCACATGTGAATCTCCAGACTTTCACACCCTAGTAATACCAAGTTGGTATAGGGAAAAAAAAATGAGACTTCTCATGAAAAATTACAGTGAAGGTAAAGCAATGAAAGGCAGAAGCAACTCCTGTCTGAGGGACTTGCAGCTGTTACACATGAACCTGGTGTGACAGCAGAATATGCACAGAAGGCATTCAACTGTGTGTAAAACACATGGGTCAGACACTACAGCAATGCACCAAATTAAGACCCTCTACTTTTATGTAGAACCTAGTGCAAACGTTATCCAGCTGAGTCTGAACATAGCAAGAAAGTTCAGGCATACTGTGGACTGACAAGATACACCCTAGAAAGACACCCTAGGAAGAAACACAGGTCAAGGTAAACATCACGGTGATGATAGACTAGAAAAGACAGTTCTACAGTCCAAGCATCCTATACAAATCATGTAATCATATATTCACTGTAACATCAAATGAGCTAAGCTTTGGTATAGACGGTATACCCTAGAAAACACAGATAAAAGGTAAACAGTTGTGATGACAAACTAGACAAAAAAGCTACATTTAAGCCTCACTATACTACGAAGACTGTACACCCTAGAAAGACACCATAGGAAGAAACACAGGTCAAGGTAAACATCACGGTGATGACAGACTAGAAAGACAGATCTACAGTCCAAGCATCTTATACAAATCATGAAGTCATTATACATTCACTGCAACCAAGTCCAAAGCCAGATTAGAAACTGTTCTAGTTAATCACCACATTTTGAACATCTAGATAGTTACACACATCTTGTCACCATCAATGAATGAGATAGTGCCAGCACAGCTAGTGAATTAATATAAATTTAATATTTAAAAAAATTCACTAGTAGCTGTGCTGGCAATATTTCATTCCCCTTGTCACACTAATCTTTGAAAATCTACCTTAATTCCAAAGAATTAATCCATTAAAAAAAATCCACTTACCTCCAGAAAAATCAGCAGCAGGGCTACTAAAACAAGCTCTCAGCAGCAGAAGAGAACAGGCAGCTAAAGGGCCAGCAAGCAGGGGAACACACCACCACCCAGTCCACAGCACTTCTCCTCCAGCAAGCAAGGCAAGCAGCAGGGCTAAGGCAATCCTTCCAGGCAGCAGGGCTTCCAGGCAGGGCTTCCAGGCAGCAGGCAGGGCTTCCAAGCAGGCAGGGCTTCCAGGCAGGGCTTCCAAGCAGGCAGGGCTTCCAGGCAGGCAGGGCTTCCAGGCAGGGCTTCCAGGCAGGCAGGCAATCCACTGAAGACGATGTCCAAGGCTCCAAGCAAGAATTTCAGATCTTAAGCAGCACCCTTTGTACTACAAATGTAAAAGGTAAAAACTTAAGCTGAAGCGCCGCTTTATATTCTTAAATTTTCGCGGGCTTTGCGGGGCTTTGACTACTAACTCTACGTGTTGATTGGCTGCTTGCTGCACGAGCCTCGTCTGCAGCAAGCAGCCAATCAACGAGAGTCCAAGACGGGAATGTTTTTTTTTTTTTTTTTTTAAATACGCGCTGACGAGCCTGACGTCGCTATTTCCGGACTCCGAGTACAAGAACCGGAGAACCGGAGTGCCCTACTGATTTCCGGGCACTCCGGAAAAAAAACGGAGGGGTGGCAACTCTAGCTATCATGAGAATAGCAAAAGGAAACAGTGTAAGAATGATCTAGAAACTGTCTTTTTGACATTGGTTGTCCATTTTTTGTTTTCATCACAGGACACAAATAGCTGATCGGCTTTCCTGTAGGATTTAGTTCTGTCCAGGTAGTATCTGAGCTTCCTCTGGACATCCAAAGTCTGTAGGATTCTTTCTCCTTCATTTTTATATTCTGGAAATAATACAGAGAGATTAATAGATTATCTTAAGGTAAACTCTGAAACCTCTTTAGGCATAAAATCAGGACTTTTACTCAAGAAAACCTTGTCCATGTGGAAAGTGATGTAGAGTTCATTCACCATAAGAGTTTATATCTCACATACTCTTCTTGCAGAAGTCAGAGCAATGACTAACACAGTTTTCCATGTCAAGAACCTCAAATCAGCCCGATGAGATCATTCAAATGGAAGAACTATTTGTTTTTCAAGCACAAAGTGAAGATCCCAAGGAGGAACCACCTGTTTTCTAGTTGGATGGATAAGTAAAACCCCTTTCAAAAACTGCTTGACTTGAGGACAGGTAGAAAGGGGAGTGTCTGAAAACAGACAAGAAGAAATGGCTTAAAGCTGATTCTTGATAAGTTGGAAAGGCCAGACAATAACTCACAGAAATAATCTAGAACCAGAGGCATGCAGGCCTTAAATAGGTACTGTTTCTTAGCATGGCACCAACTAAAACATCTCTCCACTTAACACATATATGATTTCCTAGTAGCTATTTAGCCTCCTTTAGTACCTGCTGCACATTCTCAGAAAAAAGGGGCCTAAAGAGTATCAAAACTCTATCACCCAGGCAGTCGTCTGCGGTGTTTTCAGAATGGGATGTATCAAACAACCCTGCCTTATGTGAATAAACCCAGTCTGTGAGGAAGTTTGTGGCAATTGCCCTTGGCCAATTTCAAAAGAAGGGAGAACATTATGGCCTGGACATCTACTACATCCTGGAGAACCACTGTGGTCTGGGCCAAATGGGATTCACCAATAATATATTTGGAGAGTCCTTCTAAACCTTTCTTTAGAATAACCCTTGATGTTAGTGGAAAGGGTAGAAAAGCATGCAGGGAGCAGGGACATTTCCATCCATTGGAATGAAAATACATCTGTCTTTTATGTCCATTTGCAAGGAATCCTGAAGTAGAATTTCTTTGTCTGTTTTGAAAGGAGGCAAACATTTCTATTTGTGGAGTTGCTCACAATTGGATCAATTCATGAAAGACCCCTGGGTGTATTTTTTTTATGAGGGTCTGTCCTGGTCCTGCTCAGCTTATCTGCTACAATAGTTTGCTCCGATGGAATGTATGTCACCCGAAGAGTTACCACTTCCCAGGCCATCACGGCAAGTCTGCAAAGAGGGTAAGATCCGGTACCTCCTTGTCTGTTCATTCCCTGCATCACTGTGTTGTTGTTTGTGATAACTTAAAGAGGTTCCTGGAAAACATTGATTATTTAAGGCTTTCAAAGCACTGATTACAGCCAGCATCTCCTTCACACTGTAATGTGGCTTTGTCTGTCCTGCTTGTTCCACAGATTTTGCACTTTCACCTCTTTTGATAGAGCCCCTGAAGCAAAGTCTGAAGCATCTGTTGTAACAGACTGAAGAGGAGATAGAAGGGAGAACAGAAGACATGAGATATGAGTGAACTGGTCCACCCACCACAATATCTCATTTCATACAAACTCCAGCAAAGGACTATGAAAGGATAAAGGGTGTTGATACAAAGTCCAAGTTGTCCTGAGGTGCCACTGAATTTTTCTTGTGTAAAGTCTGGCCAAGGGAACTGTGGTAATCATAGAAGCCACAAAATCCAGAATCCTGAGAAATTCCTTGGCAAATACCAGATATTCGTTGGAAAAACTCAGGATGATTTCTTCATATAGTTCAACTTTGTCTAAAGTAAGAAAGGCTCTGGCTAGGTAAGTATTTATTTCTTTATTTATTTATTTGCCATTTGTTAACCGGGTTGGTCTGGCTGGGCAGGTGCCCTTTTTCAGCAGAGACCTGAGGAGAAACGTTCCACAGTATACATTTTACAGTTAGTTACATACGTCAAATGTCCACAGTATGCATTAAACAATCGGTTACTAACTTTATTTACAAATGTGATTTACAAAAGTTTACAAATTTGATAAGAGTATGGAAAAAGGAAGAAGAGTGTGGATATTGAGCAAAAGATGTAAAGAGAGAAATCGTGGTTGTGTTAGCCTTCCTTGAGAAGGTATATTTACTGATGAATATAAAAACATAAGTTGTTGCCTATAGTTGAATATGGCTATTAGATGGGAGAATGAAAGAGGTGGGAGGAAGGAAAGAAGAGAAGGCCAGTCACTCTAGTAGCATATCCACAAGCCATCCCAGAAAAACTATTCTGTGCAAAGGAATGAGAGAAACATTATGTGAGTTCGCTTGGAACCCCTGACAAAGCAAGAGTTTCATAACATTTGTCAGAGAATCTTAACAGTTGGAAACAGAGTCTGAAAATATAAGACAATCATCCAAACATGAAAAGATGTGAATGGCTTGAAGTCTGCAGTAAATAATTTCTTCAAAAGTGCAGTTTGTAAATAACTTTGGTGCAGAAAAAAGACCAAAGGCCAAGACAAAGAACTGATAGCATAAGCCAGATACAGAACATCTTAAAACAATCTCTTAAATCTTTGTGAATTAGAATGTGATGATAAGCAACTTTTAAGTCTACCTTTACCATGAAACTGAGTCAAGGAATGAGAAATAACAAGGTATGGAGAGTTAACATTTAAAACTTTAGGACCGTAACAAAAAGATTGAGAAGAGGTCTATGACTGGTCCCCAAATTCCCTCTTTTTCTGGCACCAGAAAAATCTTTGCATAAAAACATTTACCTATTTGATCTGAGGGCACTTGCTCTGTGACTCCTGGGACAATATTTACTCTGAAACTGGAGGAAACAGGGTTGTCTGAGTTATAGGAAAAGGAACAGCTCCCTGAAAAAGAGGCAGGGACTCCTATCACCATCTACACCTGTTGGGTGATTTTCAGACCCCATTTGTCTGACATAAGTTAATACCACTGAGGAAGCTGAAGACCTTGACTGAGGGACAGATTGCCAGGATGGGAAGGAGGACAGCGAACCTAGAAAGACAAATAGTCATTCTGACATTTTGGGCTGCACTTGATTCTGGGAGGCTTTCCCTTCCTTTTTAGAGCCTCTCTGCCAGTGTTTATTTTTATTTTTTCCCGTTTGCTAGTGCTTTGCTGCTTACATTGTTTTTTGAAGGAGGATGCTGAATTAGGGAGACAAACTTAGAAATAAAGGATTAGACAATTTGGGTTACTCCCTTAAATCACGTTATCCCTTTCATCGACTCTTTTAAGAACCTCAACAGAAAATTGGCCAAACAGTGCATCATTGTCAAGGAGAGAACTAAAAATCTTAGTTTTGACATCTACTGGTAAGTTTTGAGAATATAACTAAGCAAATCTCCTCTTAACTGATCCTGTAGCAGTAGTTCTGGAGCCAGTATCATTTGAATCATAACAACACAACAAAGATTGTTTGGTTACATGCAAATCGGATATAATTAAGTTATTCAATTAATTCTTTAACGCAGAAGATGGGAGGTTAACAGTTAACTTTCTCATATTCTGAAAAGAAGCCAATAAAAACTTTAGCATGCTAGCCTGGTAGTTCAAAAGTTTGAAAGTTAAGGCAGCAGAAAAATAAACATACTTTCCAAATGTATCAAAAGCTTTCCCATCCTTATCATAGGGAGTGGAGTTGACATTGATTTGCTTAGCAGCAGAAGTTTTATACAAGGAAAAAAAAGTGCAGGGTCTGCTTTAGGATTAGAAAACAGATAATTATGAGTCTGAATTAATTTGCATAACCTATAAGACTAGAAGCAGAAGGTTGACTGCCAGACAACATGCATACTGTTAAGAAAACATCCCCTAAAGCTGATAAAACAGGAGGGATAGCTGCAGGCTGTGGAATGTCTATTTACAACAACACATAAGTTTTTGCTGGAAAACTGGGATTTCATTCTGTTACCACTGAAATTAAATACCTCTTTCATTTTAGCTAAGGTCTCTGAAAAAAAGTTATTCCAGAAGGAAATCTGAAGTAACTCTTTCCTCATAATCAAAGTATTCAGTCTGTGGGGAAATCAATGAAGAAAACATTCCCTTTCCACTCCTTTTTTTCTAAGGATCAGTGTCACAATGAGGGGGGACTCTTTCTATTTGAATTAAGTGAAGAAATAGTATTTGAAACATTAAAAGCAGAAATGAATTCTCTAGCAAATCCCAGCAAGTCTTCTCTGTCCATAGTAACAACAACAACAGGAGAATATTCTTAATTATTTGCTTTCTTTTTCTGGAAGACTCCTTGAAAAAAAAGACCATCTGATGGCAATGGCACTATTCAGGGGATCAGGCATCCAAGCTCGGCTGTGCAGCTGATCCTCACTCACTCCTTCCTTTGAGACCTACAAGAGAGGTTCTCTCTCGCCTGGTGAGGACAGCCCTGTCTAACTCCCTGTTTCTAGCATCTTCCTGGGGAGCTACACCACAGGAACCAGGAAACATTGAGGAGCCAAGAACAGCCACAGCAGGGTCACCCACTGGCAGCTGAGGCAGTGGAGGAGATGGCCTAATATGCAAAGACTCCGTAACAGGCAGGGAAGGAAGAACCAAGGAAACTGGTAACTGCTCATTGGTCCAGCTGAAAAAAAAGGATGACAGATGGTTAGCAGAGCCTGTGAGAGTCAGTAAACTTATTGACAGGAAAATAAGGATTTTGAGGTAAGAATGTAAATGACAGTCTCCAAAAGCACAATGCCCTGTCCCTAACATACAAATTCTATAAACTACTTTGAAAAAAAAAACAATAGAAAAACTGATTTTTACAGTTTTTATACACAGGCATTCGCAGAATAAACCTCCTCTGCCAGGCATGACAGTCAATAAAAAATACATTTCTTAGCATAAAAATATATTCACAGAAACAAAAAAACAATTTTTCCTCAGAAAAATAACATTGTGGAAGGTTTTCCCTAGCAGGGAATTTATCTTCCAAGCCATGAAGGATGGCTACCTGACTGTTAGTTCCACGAAGCTCACAGAGGGAATGCACATTGATGGCAGGAAAGCTCTGGAGCTTTTGGCAGTCAAACTGATTTTTATGTGGCTATGCTGAAGCCCCTAGTGGTTAGGGCACATGGAAGGTGCTCTGAAGCTTTGAAAGCTGGCCAGTGGTCATATCCTGGACAGTTTATAACTCAAACAGCTAAGACTATTACAGTGACTTAATGTTGAACATCAACTCCCCTTCTAACACTACTGTCTTCACAAGACACAGTGACTTCTCGGCTCTAATTTTGTAGTACATAACTATGACACACAATTGCTTACAAACTCCAAAGATTTTTTCATTTCTCTTCCTGTGTTTCCTTGGATCTCTTCTCACTCCCTTCCCCTTCTGTGATTTATAATATGAATGAATGAATGAATGAATTAATGAATGAATAAAATAAATAAATAAATAAATAAATAAATAAAACAAAAGCACATACATTATTCTAAGTGCTGTATCTATCAACAAGTCTCACCCTGCCCTCCTACGTCAAAACTGTTTGCAGCTACTGTAACCTATAACCTTGGCAGGCAAGGCAGGGGTCACCTGTCTCTACAAATTCGTTCTTTCAAATTACCTTCTGCTAGTCATAGCTTCTTTGTCTCTGCCCCCAGGCTATGGCCGTCACTTTCCCAGAATCTAACTGAACTCACTGATTATGTCCTAATCAGCTGCACTGTATTTTATCAGAATGTCGGGTGCTCGTGTAGACGTATAAAACTAAAACAAACAAAATGCGAAGGATCAGTCCAGCATAAGCAGGAAAAAGCTACTTTGTTATGTGTTTGCCACCAAATACAATAAACCAGGTTTCCCTCTGTGTGCCGCTGGAGCTTTTTCAATGTTAATGTGAACATCCAAACCAATCACTTAAATACCCAAAAGGGCAAAAAGCATACTATATCTGTGGAAATAAATAGACATAGCCTGAAACAATGTTTGCACATAATTAACACTGTTTCTAATATAGATTTCTATTTTATTTGTATTTTCTTTTCCAAAAAAATAAACAAGCTAGCCCATTGATAGTGAAAACTAAACAGTATTAGCATGTTTGTTGGAATTACTTATACACTAGTGTCATCTAGTGGTCAAACGTGGTAGCTATTCCATAGAGCCAACAATGATATCTAGAAATAAACAGTAAGCGCACCCAAGAAATTAATGATACATAGCTTCTATGTATAAATAAAACCAATCAATAATATTGTAGTATAGAACTGTACCAGTGAAAAATATAAATAAGCAAATTTATCTTAATTCTTTTAACACATCACCATAACTTAATAATCCATCTCTTCTCCTTGTGCAATATGTGTAATTTATCAGATTTGTTGGAGAATAATGATGCAACCTTATCTATACACCGTAATATTGAAGCTAACCCTAAGGTGGAAAGCCTTGTGATGGACTAATATACAACAGTCTCTGAAACACCTCAGATCACTGAGATGTACTGCAAGTCTTTGTTTAGGTGGCCCTCAACTTTCCCCACATAAAAGGCTCCACACATGCAGACCTCTAAATAAATGCCCCTTTTCTATTTTACATGTAATACGTTCTTTAATTCTGAAAACTCTATCCTTATTTTAGATAAAAATGTTTTAGTCTTAATTATATATGGACAAAAGGTACAATGGCCACAAGGGAAACAATCCATGGATTTAACAGCCCAAAATTGTTGATGTGATACGTATCTGTATGGGTTTTTAAATTCAGACAGTTGACTGTCCAATGACTTACCCTCTCTGAATGAAAAAGAACAAGTTTAAGGCACCACTGGGTCAAAGAATTTGTCAGTTGTAAGTACTGGCCAAAATGTACTCAAAATTCCCTTAATCGTGTGTATATCACTCCCATAAGCAGTACTAAACTTAATGGAATGTAAATTTTCCTTTCTAGAGTGGTCATAGTACTGTAAACGTTCTGAATGAAACTTATTAGAGCCCTTAATAAAAACCTATATAAATCAGGCTTGTATGTCCTTGGCTTGACTACACCAGTGGTCTGGGTCACTATACATGCACTTAATAATAGGAAATTGGGAATACACTATCTTACTGATGGTATTATATGGATGGCAACTGTCAGCATATAGCAGTGAATTCTTGGAAATAGGTTTATGATATAATGTGTAACCAGCATATAACAGTGAATTCTTGGAAACAGATTTATGATACAATGGGTTACTCATGGTACCATCTAATAATTTTGTGACCAATGAAATGTATGAAAAATCACTGGTGAATAAATGACACAGCAGTAAATTTGAGACCTGTACTGTTGGAATTCAGATATTTCACAAAAAATTGGAATCTTGTGTTATCCTCATTCTGACAAAAAAGAAAAAACAGCTGGCTGAAAACCTCCTCTACATGGCTAAGTCTGAAACATAAGGGTTGTAAATGTAAGTGGTCTCAAATTAATCCATATGTAGGCATGCATAAAACGGGGCAAACGTAGCTTCCATTGTTGTGCCTCTTGGTTTAAATACCACTTACCACTAAAATGCAAGATATTCATATTCAACGCCATTTTCAAAAGTTGTAACAAAAACTCATTAAACACAGATGTATACATGTCATGAAATATCAACTAGAACTTTATGGTCTCAATTCCTTTATTGCAGAACAGAAGCATAGAAACTGAAAACATTCAAAGTGCATAACGTGGTTGAATTTGACGGTTGTACCTGGTCCATAAGGAATAAGAATCTGGTAACGTGTTTCGTTCTAGCCCTGATGTGGCTAAGAAGAGAATTTAGATAAAATTCCAAAAATTCAAAAACTGGTTCCCTAACTGATTCTGTGACCAAGACGATGGGCCTACTGGGAGTAAGAATTCCTCCCTTGTGTACTTTTGGTTACACGTAAAATCTTTAACTGACAGGTTCCTTAACAATCAATTGTTGCTTTACTTCACAAGGAATAACATCTTGGAGAAATATACCATCCAAAAATTCATCAACTGTATTTTTGAAAATACTGGTAGGATGTAACTCTAAACATGGACATGTTTGCATATCATTTACTGTTTGTAAGCTTCAAGTTTATATTCTTTGGTAGATCAAATTACCCCCACCCCCACCCTCATATGTGTGCTTCTGTAATTGCCTGGTGAATTATTACACAGTAGGCATAAGGTTTGCTTATTACTAAATCCTAAATTACAACAATTTTTTTTTAAATTCTTTCAGAAATTTCAAATTAAGCATTCTATACAATTATCTAATATCTGGAATATAGTCAACCAATGGCACATAAGAAGTTGGACTAAAACCATATCCTTTATTAAGTAAAGAGAAATATAATTATCAAAACAATGACTGATCAAATTAATGACTGAAGTTATCAGATTTTAGGTCAAAGTTAACATTTTCAAAAGTTGACCAAGATCATTGTGTCCAGATCTGAATTTCCGGTGCAACCACCCTCTACAATTTTAACCTTTTTTGTCTTGGAATAAACTTCTATATCAGTATCTTTATTAAAGCTCTAGGATGAATCCAATGATGTATCAGTATGTATGTATGTTTGTATGTATATACACACACACTCAAATATATGAACAGGAAATAGCCTTGTACCTTTTTGTGTGTGTGTGTGTGTGTGTGTGTGTGTGTGTGTGTGTGTGTGTGTGTGTGTGTGTGTGTGTGTGTGTGTGTGTGTGTGTGTGTGAGAGAGAGTTTATATATACTTCCTAAGCTATTATGTTGTGAATATCTTTAGAATATATATCTATATATATATATATATATATATATATATATATATATATATATATATGGGTCTACTTCTATTCGCTGACAGCCCATTTCACTGAAACCCATTTGGTCGACAGCTCATTTCATTGACAAACATTCTAGGCTGTGCCCCCCACACCCCCCAACTATATATAACAACTCCACTGTCGCACAACAGTGGGGAGGGGGGCAAATCCCAGGTTTTTGCCTTGAATACTTTTGTCAATGAAATGAGCTGTCGACCAAATGGGTTTCAGTGAAATGGGCTGTCAGCGAATAGAAGTAGACCCATATATATATATATATATATATATATATATATATATATATATATATATATATATTTCCACTCACTATTGTCGAACCTCACAAATGTCAACATCAGTAACATTGGCACACTTACATAAATGAACAAATGTCAACATGCTCCTGTGAGGCTAATGCTTGGAACATGCAAAAAAGAAAACAGTGTTTTCTACAGGGGCAATCAGGTCTATAGATTGTTTTTCCCTACTAGATTCTAATAACTCCTAACAATTTGGCAATTTAGACACTTACCCTGAAATCTTTAGCCTGGGGGTAATAGCCCACACCATTCGCTATGCTCACTTTGCTCCCCTCCCTGCCCCCTATTTCCACCCACCTCCAGTACCTCTACATTTATTCTTAGCCTTAATCCCACCTCTAATTACCACCAATTAGGCTACACCATTAGTCATCCCCCCTACATCCAACACAATCATGCTACTACCTAATATAATAACTATCCTAACCTGCGTAGTTCTAGCTCACATTACATCCTACCAAGGCTCTACAGTCACATGCCCCAACAACTTCCACTGTACTCTCTCAACACCCTCCCTCAAACATTTGCACTATAACTACACAACCCCTGCCACCAAACACCAAAAACATCCTCCCAATACACATACTCCATTACCAAACATTTAACACGCTCAAAAATAAAATATCCCTAAGATACCATGAGCAATTTACTATGTATATAAAACATATCCTAAACTCCCTCTATAAACTATCCCTCGCTGGAGACATCCATCCAAACTCGGGTCCTCCCAAATCCAACCCAACCACAACTCAGCTCCTAGCCAACAAGAAAACAACAGACCTACTTATAATGTTCCTAAACATCAGAAGCATATGCAATAAAATCCAAGAACTACATGCCAGCATAAGCTTATATTCCCCATTTATATGAATTGTGATATATATATATATATATATATATTTATATATATTAGGTATGCTTTTTTTAAAATGAAGAAAGTTTATGTTTAAATTGCATTAATGATGATTTAATTAATTAATTGATTCATGCTAAATGGCTGCTTGTATTTGGATATTTAAGGCAGCTGTAATTATGTTATTGTGATCCTTGAAGGCGAACTGCTGAGGTGCCAGGTCACTGTTGCTGCATTAAAACAGAAGTTGATGCTGGTTGATGGTATTTCATGTTTTTCTTCAGTCTAGATTGGTTTGGTGTTTGATATATATTTAACACCAGTACCAGTGTCTACATGTCGCAAGCAGCTGGGGGTGCTGGGCTTTCTGACATGCCTGGGTTACTTTGTTTCGCTGAGATGGTAAGCGAAAGGGAGAAAAATTCGCACATATCGATCCATGGTGTGTGAACAATAGTCGTGATTCTGAGGGGTTGTTTCTGCAACTTGAACGACTTATGTCTAAGGAGATTGCTTTGTTTTTGGACACTCACCTCCTTGAGAAGTATGTGAGTTTAAATCTAACTCTGAGGGGCTTACGTATTGATCGGTTTCCTGCAACCAATTTCACGGAGGAAGAGAGTGATTTGGCTGAGGAGTGAAAACATGCTTCATTGCAGTGTACGTTGACCTGGTTATGGATTCTGATAAAGTGTAACTTGAGGGCACATGATAAATTAAAGAGTGAGATTCTGCACCTACAGGACGAGGTGGTGGAGAAGTCGTAGATGTCTTCCATTAGTGAAAGAGTCTCTAAATTAGAGACTGAAATTATCCAACGCAAAAGAAATAAACTTTTGCGTGATATGAAGGATTATGAAACTGGTATTTTGTTCTCATGGCAATGGGAGTCGTCACGAAGCAGATCAAAGGTGAGGAATAACGGTCAGAAGCGCCGTAGTGTTTTGGCATCTTCTATGGAGCAGGATGGAACTAAATTTGTTTCCTTCGCTGTTTGCTCGGCTTCAGAAGCTGAAGATGTGAATCAGGCTGTAACCGCTAATGAGAATCTGACTTTTCAGTCAAGTCAAGTCAAATGAATCATGGAAAAGGAGGCAGGAAGAGAAGAAACCGTTTCAAATAATGGACATATTGTTTTTGATTGTGAGTACAATGTACAAGCAAAGCATGTTATTAATTTATCCAAGCTCAGTCTTTCTGAGGATATGGAAGCTGTGTTACTTAAAGGTAGTACATTTGTGCCTACATTTATACCTTCTTTTGTTGATTTGTATTTTGAGTTGAAAGCATTTTGTAGAAAGTTATTATTAAGTATTTATTTTGAGAAAAATGTATTTAGTGATGCGACAACCAATGTGGGGAATAATGATGAATGTGATGACTTAATGAATGTCTCCATTTATGATTATGAATCTGAAACTTTGGAGTTTGAAAATGGTGATGTCAGTAATAGTTCACATTATGCTACTGGGTGTGGTAAACTACAGTTACCTAGTTTATCAACTGAAAGTAAATTTATGTCGATGATAAATGTGCCTGCCACTATTTTGTTTCAAAAAATTGTGTATAAGGAAATTTCCATTGTGTTTGGTAAATTTTTGAAACAGAAAAAAACATATAATTTAACTAAAAATGAGTGGTTAGCTTTGAAAAATTTAAAAAAGTTAAAAATGGAATTTTTATCTTTAAATGCGCAGATAAAGGTGGTAACTGGGTGATTTTGGATAAACAAGTATATTGTGGAATGTTAGCTGATATATTAAGTTGTGAAGATGAATATCAGCTTCTGCCTAGGAACCCAGTTACGAATTTTAATGAAAAACTGTTGGGATTGCTGGAAAGGGGGAATTTTGGGGTTTTTTTGACTGTAAAGATGTAAAAAAGTTACATGTTAAAAAAAACAGTTACCCCTATTATGTATGCCTTGCCAAAGGTACATAAAATTTAGTGAAGCCCCCTGGGAGGCCTGTTATATCAGAGGTGGGCTCCTACTTAAGCAATGTAGGAAGGTTTCTTGATTTTCTTTAAAAATACATTTGTAAAGTTTCTGCACATATTTTGAATAGACAAGATTTATTAAACGAGTTAGCTAAAATCAAATGGCAGATTATTATTGGATTACTGTCGATGTTAAATCACTACATACGAACATTAGATTGAGATGGGGAATTGAGGCTATTATGGACATGTTAGGTGAAGGCCCTAGAACAGCTTTTTTAGTTAATTTACTGGAATTTTGTTTAACTCATAATTATTTTTCCTTTGAGAATAGGTTTTTCTTGCAGTTGAAGGGCACAGCTATGGGGCCTTCTTATGCGCTGTCATATGCTATTATATATATATATGGGATTTTTTAAAGTAAATTTATATATTCCACTTCCTTTTATAGGGATAGAGTGGTGCTTTATAAGTGCTTTATTGATGACCTTATCTTTATTTGTAAAGGAGATGTTTGTGATTTTTTGAGACCCTTAACTGCAATGAACATGGTTTAACTTTTTCTTATGAATTTAATAGAGAAACTATTAACTTTTTGGATGTGACATTGTATGGGGATGGTGAGGTTATTGGCTTTAAGCCATTTAGGAAATTAACCTCAGTGAATATGTTCCTGCATGCTACAAGTATGCATCTGGAACATTTGTTAAACTCTTTACCTAGTACTGAATTTAAAAGAATTTTTGACAATACTAATGATATGAGTCAGAAAACGGTTGAACTGGATGGGGTAGGGAGGAGATTAAAGGAAAGAGGTTATGGTGAGAAAAAAATATTGAGCTGTAAACAGGCAATATTAGGGGGTGTTACACAAAAATCACAAGGCATGTTGGTTAGAAAATATGGAAATGTTGGAGATAATAGCTCTCTTGTCAACAGAGATGTGAACAGAAAATTATTTTATGCCACAAAGTTTTCTCCTTTTTCTGATATGCTGGTTAAGATTACTAAAAAATTCTGGTATATTATTTCTGAGGATGAAAATATTGGTCATCTATTCCCCAAGCATGTCACATTTTCATTAAGTAAAGGAAAAAATTTAAAGGAATTGTTGAATTATAATTTCATGGTGGGGGGGTCTAATGTTAATTTACCTATGGGTACCTTCCCCTGTGGTCATTGCAGTATTTGTAATAGGGTTAAAACTTTATCAGGAACTTTAATTAATAAGAAATTATTTGACTCTAGATTTTATTTTAACTGCAGATGGACAGGGGTGGTTTATATTTTGGGTTGCTCATGTTCTGATATTAAATGGTATACAGATCAGACAAAACGGATGGTGAAAATTTGAGTTTTGGAGCATCATAGAGATATAAGAAATAAAAATGAATTGAGTCCTGTAGCCAACTATTTTCATGAGGTACATGGGGGTTCAGATAGAGGTTTAATTTTTTTTCAGTTCTTGCAAAATCTTTTTTGCCTAGAGGGGGTGACTACATTGGTAAGTTACTGGAGTTAGAAACTAGAATGATATTTAAATTTCAAACTTTAAGGCCTAGAGGATTAAATCACAAAGTTTGGTGTTTAGCACATTTTCAGGATCATGATAGTTTAGTAAAATGTATTTGAAGTAGAATGATTTTTATAATATTTTGTATGGATTTTGTGTGGATTTATGTATCTAATGTTTTGTATTTATTTGATTCTTTATATGAATTGTGATATATATATATATATATATATATATATATATATATATATATATATATATATATATATATATTAGGTAGAAGCTTTTTTTAAAATGAAAGTTTATGTTTAAATTGCATTAATTATTATTTAATTAATTAATAGGATCATGCTAAATGGCTGCTTGTATTTGGATATTTAAGGCAGCTGTAATTATGTTATTGTGATCCTTGAAGGTGAACTGCGGAGGTGCCAGATCACTGTTGCTGAATTAAAACAGAGGTTGCTGCTGGTTGCTGGTGTATTTCATGTTTTTTTTCATTCCCCAGACATTCTCTTCTTAACTGAAACCTGGCTCAAACCTCACATCAAAAGTGAGGAAATACTTCCACCTGAATACAACATCCTTCGCACAGATTGCCCAAAAAAAGGAGGTATTTAGCACTGATATTTAAACACCACCTCAGTATTCATCTCCTGAACTCATCTGCCCCTCACCACAACAATGAAGAAATCCTTTAAGCCAATCTCAAAGTAAACCCAAACAGAACAATCAATATCATAGGATGCTATTTCCCACCAGGGCAAAATATTACACCCCTAGAAAATCTCCCGAGTTGGGCTACTTTATCTCTACCCCAGGAAACCATCATTCTCAGTGACTTTAACATCAACTGGCTATCCTGTAATAATAATCTCCCAACCATTCACCTTAATCTATATGGGTTCATTCAACTCATCCAATCCCCTACCCGAATCAACAAAAACCCTAACAATCGTACCTTACTTGACTGGATCCTAGTCAACAAAGCCCCTCACTCTTACCTAGCAGGCTGCTTACCTGACAGTCTTAGTGACCACTCACTCACCTTCCTAATTTGGCACCACACAAACAGTCTCAAGCCCATTATCCACAGGCAAATATGGAACAAGTCCAAATTCAACCCCAACTCCTTCATCTCCTCCCTGCAAAAAATTAATTGGTCACCACTAAAATACCTCAACCTAGATAAGGCTGTCCACTTCTTCAACAGTACCTTCCACTCCATCCTAAACATCCATGCTTCTGTAAGAAATGCCAAAGTCAGATCCAAGCATGCCCCATGGTTACAGAAGACCACCAGAACCCTAATGAAATCCAGAGATAAGGCCTGGGAGCACTGGCGACTAACAAAAAATATCTCAGATAGGCAATCATTCCTTGAACTGTGCAATAAAGCCAAATGCCATATAAAATTAGACAAATCCCTCTACTATAACTCCACCCTAAATGCTACCAACCACAACCCTAAGCAATTCTGGTCCACTATTAACACTATCCTCCACCCAGGGAAGGTTGATACCCCCCAGCCATCCATTGCCCCCTCCTCCAGCAGTATTGCTGAAGCCTTCAACAAACACTTCACTGAAACTATAACATCTCTAAACAAACAGCACTTCCCCACAACAGCCCCCCAACTCCTATCCCTAAACCCCCCACTCCTCTTTACTTCTTCACCTCAGTACCTACCTCCACCATAAAAAGACTATTGTCAAAACTTAAACCCACCAAACTCACAGCTGACAACCTCTCCTCTGAATACTTGAAAACTGCAGCTGATACACTAGCCTACCCAATTTCAATTCTAATCAACCATTCCATAACAGAAGGCTATGTTCCCTCGATATGGAAAATATCCCACATCATTCCCCTCCACAAAGGCACCCCCTCCACCGACCTCTCCAATTATGCGCCATTGCTATCCCTGCCCCTCTCTCCAAGATACTTGAAAAATGTATCAACACCCAGGTCTCCAACTACCTCCTAGCTAATAATCTCCTCTCCAAAACCCAACATGGTTTCAGGTCATATAACAGCACTGCCTCCGCTCTGCTCTCCTTCACCAACACTATACTTCATCACAAAAACAATGGCCTCTTCTCCACTGCAGTATTTCTAGATCTCTCAAAGGCCTTTGACATGGTATCTCATGAGCTACTACTCTCTACTCTCCCCAACCTCTTGCACTCACAATCAGCCTGCAACTGGTTCTACAGCTATCTACACAGATGCCAGCAATCAGTAATCTGGGATGATAACCTATCACCTCGCCTCCCAGTTACTCTCGGAGTTCCCCAAGGGTCTATCCTTGACCCTCTGCTATTCTCACTTTTCACTAACAACCTACATACTGCCACTACACAAGCATCTCTTATACAGTACGCAGATGACTCTACTCTCATCTGCTCTGCCCCCACTCCACCAGAACTACAACAAATCACACAGGAATCATTCTCTTCTGTAGAAAGCTGGCTATCCAATGCTCAGCTCCTATACAACCCAAGTAAGACAAAACTTCTCCTGTTCCAGCCTTCCAAAGCCACCCAAAACACCACCCCACTTCAACATTCTCGCCAAAGACAATACCATCATCTATCCATCAGAACACACAAAATTACTCGGTGTGGAAATAGACAACAAACTTAGATTTGACACCCACATATCTCTCACAGTAAAAAAAGTTCACAAGAAAGTTGGTGCATTATATCGAAACCGCCAATTCCTAACCAAGGTGGCTAGAATCTCCATAGCCAATTCCCAGCTAATCTCCACCCTACTTTATGCATCCCCCATACTTACAAACCTTAGACAGACCTACACAAGCTGGATGCTTGTTACAACAAAATTGCTAAATTTGCCACTGGAACCTCCTACTGCAGCCATCATTGTATCTCCCTTAAAGAACTAAACTGGCCTAAACTCCCACAACTCCTTCACTTTAATCAACTCACCCTCGCTCATAAACTTATTAACCACCCCCTTAATATCCCTACCCTTCAAACCTTTCTCCAACCCTATCACTCCACTAGGCCCCTAAGATCAAGCAACAAAAATCAACTCACTGTTATCAAACCCAAAAACTTAGCAGGAGAAGCCATATTTACATGTACCATATCTAAACTTTGGAACAATCTTCTACCCTCTATAATAGACGTGTCCAACCTGCGGCCCTCAGAGCTCTTCCATGCGGCCCTCAACCTCTAACTGCAACATCGATGTACACATGCCCAAAAACACTTTTTTTTGTTTTGTGTTTTTTGCTCCCGTGACCTGTAATGCTAATGTCGTTGTGTGCATACACCAAAGCACCCTTCTAGTTTTGCTTTTGAGCCAAAAAAGGGTCCATGTGTTTACACCATTATTTTTCACCGAACAATCAGTGTGTGTGTGTGTGTGTGTGTGTGTGTGTGTGTGTGTGTGTGTTCTCGCTGAAGAGGGACTCATGTATGGATTTGCCGCTGTTGCCTTTGAAAGAGACAGCAATTACCTGTGTTAATAGATAAGTAAGGAGTGAGTGAGTGCATGCATGAAAGCAGAATTGTGTGCGTGAAAGTAGAAGAAGTGTGTGTGTGTGTAGATGTGTGCATGACAGAGAGAGATGCATGCACAAAGAGGCTAACAATGATCAGTCTGCCTACTGAACACAAACAAGTTAGCTCACAAATACATCATACATTAAGAGTACACTTTCATTAAATTGAGGCTTTCCTGACAGGGAGAGTGTTGTATTGAACATGAACTCATACCTCTTAACTGTATGGATTTTCAAAGAATGTCTGGATTTTTGCCTCATCTTCCAATTTGTGTCTTTTGCTTAGGAAATAAAAGTAGTCATCCAAGGTAATGCAGTTCCAGGGAGTAAGAATGAGACAGCAGCCTAGGGTTAATGGGTCAGTAGTGGACTGACTATGTGGGTCTGTAGTATATAAAATTGTATTGTTTTTTCAGACAAACAAAAAAGCACTTAGTACTGTTTTTTCATTGGTACTGCGGTGGTGGTGCTGCGGTAGCGTTGTCGCCTCACAGACATTGCCCGTTCGATTCTCAGAGCGTCTACTGTGTGACGACATGCGTGAATGGGTGTTTCTTCATCGAAGGTTTGTGTTAGGCCCGGCAAGCCAGCACATAAAACTCTACTGCTAATCATTAGCGGACCAGAGTTCCGCTGTGGCGACCCCTAACCGGGAAAAGCCGAAAGACACACACACACACACACACACACACACACTGTTTTTTCATTGGTGGGTTCTAAGCAGTGGTAGATTGAACAACAGTAAGCATAGCTTTGGCGGATCTTCAATACTGGCAAATCAAGTTGGCACAATGTCATTTTTTAAATGTTGGGGATTTTAGTGTGTATGTGTGTGCTTATGTGTTGGGAGTGCTGCAACAGTAGACAATTAATAAAGACAGAGACTTACGGACTGTGGAGAATATATTTCTTTGTTTCAAAACCTAATACTTGGGTACGCATGCCAGAAGTAGATTTTTTAAGACATAGCTTCTTGCCATTTACAGTGGATGGATATTTACATTTAATGGACAATGTGTTAGCGTGGGCCTGTGGGGTTCTGAAGGATGCCAAGTCTACCACTGCCAATGTCTTGTAAAGTGACCTGGAAATGGATATTGGGATGTTACTGAAAAAAATAGTAAGTGGGCTTAGAAATATAGTTTAATTAAACAAAGTGTACTTTCAGTTTACAGGCCATAATTTAATTTCTTTCAGGTAGTCCAGATACTGGTAGATTGTATACCATTAGACTTAATTAGGGAGAGCTGTCATTCTGGGGAAACAAGCAGCCCTAGTTTCAGTGAAATCTCTGTG
Source organism: Protopterus annectens (assembly GCF_019279795.1). NCBI lineage: Eukaryota > Metazoa > Chordata > Ceratodontiformes > Protopteridae > Protopterus > Protopterus annectens. Next base: position 1,265,792,062 of record NC_056746.1, read on the forward strand.
GTTGCTTGCAGGTAGGAAGCTGCAGGATGTTGATGCAATGTGTTTTATTTATTATTTTTAATGCATTTGTCATTTCAAAGCATGGTTTTCTTTGATGCAAAAGAAGGCAGGACTGAATGAGCCATATAATGTTTAACTGACAATAATGGGATAGAAAGATTATAAGTGGTGTATAATGTTTGCAGCTACAGTTGTTTCAGTGGTGTCTGTGATGCATAACTATTTTTGGGCCTGTGTCCCACTTTTATTTTTCGTTTTGTCCAGATTTCTTGAGAGGTATGGTTCCATACTAAATCAGAAGTTGTATTTACCTTGGAAGACTTTTCGGCATAATTATGAAAAACAGAGCCTTTTTATTATCTGCTTATTTCCAATATAAACTGCCATATAACCTTGCAAATAACCTTCTTATTAAGCTACTTTACTTCTTTTGGAATTGACAGGTATGATTCATCTGTTCGGACATAAGCATAGAGTGCTAATGTGACTTTTAATTTCTTGCAGCAGTCTGTGGTTTATATAATCACAATAACTTTTCTGTGTTTCTGTGTGTGTAATCAGTTTAACAGTTTTTAAAGATGTTTTCCAAAAATAAATAAATATATAATAAATAAATAATCCTCTCGAGACTTTGAACTATTGACAAAGTCTGGGAATTTGTTTTTTTTTTTCAAAAGCGAAGGTCAGCATTACAGCTCAGTAAACTGTTAGTCTGTGAGTAACTTCTGCACAAATTAAAATGTCTGAATGTCAAATGGCTTTAGATTGGAGGGAAGTTTATTTTTATTTATTTTATTTTACATTTGTTTACCGGGAAAGTCCGACTGGACACAGGTCCATTTTCAGTGGAGGCTGGGGGAGAAAAGCTCCAAAAATAACACAAAACAAAATAATTCAATACATGAGAGAGAGAGACAGCAAATTATGGATGTAGTACTCATACAATATGGCAGAAATTACATCTCGTAACAGTGAGAATCATTGAGGTACAGAATAAACTTAAAAACATTTTTTTTTTACAGTTATAATTACAGCAAGGCAAATATCAATGAGTTAAGTTTTTAGGAGAAAGCTGTTTGTACATAGCTGAAGCTCTGAAACAATCTTTTGGTATGGATTAACCTGGGGATTGACACAAGTTATATGTTTACACCAGTATGTAGCATTATAGTTTATGGTTTTCTTATTGATTTACTTTTTGCCGAGCAGTTGTTTGTTGATTTATTGATGGTCCTTTTGGTGGTTGGATGAATCTATCTCTATTATGATTTTTTTTCAGATATTTTGACTTCCAGACAATTTCATTCAGTGAGTGGGTGTCATGTGATTACTGAGGTTGCCTATTTTAAAAGTAGGGGCTTTTGTGTGTGTGTGTGTGTGTGTGTGTGTGTGTGTGTGTGTGTGAGAGAGAGAGATTTAATATGTATACTGAATATAATTTTGCAAATGGAATTCTTAGTTAAACATGCCCCTCTTCTTGGGCAACTAGACTTGAATAACCAATATTAGATCTTAGCCATCCAGCTGGGAAAGGTTAGTATGTGGATTTTCCATCTGGTTTGATGAAGGCTATGCTACTTACCCAAGGACTACATTTATGGCTATCCATCCAGCTATCATGTTGCTGAACTACATTGTTTGATAATGAGAGGAGCTTTTTACAGAAGTTGAAGGTTTTTGTGTCAAGAACCTGTCCATAAAAAGTGGCTTGTTTATGTTGCAGTGAAGGCTGTGGTCTTTGCAGTGAGCATTTTAAGCATAACCAGTATTTCTGAGGTAGACGACATCTCTTAAGGCAGGATCTTTCTTAGCATGGAAAGCAAGCCAATGATGAAATTTCTAGGGGCCAGTGAGAGACAGAGGAAAGCAAAAAGTTTTTTAGTCTGTTTGAATAAGTAAGTGAACTTAGTCCTTTGACCTTTTTTGTCAGAAATGGTTGTAGTCTTTCTTTTGGCAGGGTGTT